>NC_057811.1:44333276-44335863 GCF_018294505.1 Triticum aestivum | reverse complement strand
GCCGGGGGGGGGGGTGTGGAGGGGTTTTTGGTGGACCAGGGCGGTCAGAAACGGGCTTAGGATTGGTCCGGACTCCCGCAAACCTCCCCCACTTTTATCTCTGGTTTGCGGCAGAAATGCATTCGGACCGCACCGCGGACTGATACAGGCCCGCGTTAAATGGCTTTCGCGATCCGGGCGGATGCGGAAGGTTTGCGAGTCCGCCTTGAAGATGCCCTTAGAAGTTTATTATGGAAAAAATAACTGTGACAAATGCGGCAAAATTTTACTTGAGCTTTGCATTAAATTTGCAACTACAACTCTGTGGCATAGTTTATAGAGTGTTGCTGTTTCTTTTTCCAAAATTGTAAAGATATTTCCAATGTTAAAACTAAGGATCTACTGTGCGCCCCCGCCCCCTCCTCTCAAAAGCCATTTTTTTGTGAGTGCATGTAAAGAGTTAGTGATATTTGTGAAAATATTTCATTGCTACTTGAGATAAGTGGATAAACACAAATAAGTTGTGTTCTACTGTACATCATCTCGTACATATGGCTGATCAAACCACCACGGCCTTGTTAGGTTGATATCACAGATAGCTTATGAGAAACTCTACAATGCGCTTTGTTTGGGCTACATATTCAAGAATTATCGTGACTGTGGATTCCTGAAAAACAGCTGTGGTTGTGGATTCTGGAGAATTAGAAGCAGACTTTTTTTTCGAAACGGAAGCATAAGATTTGCCTCATCAATTAAATAAGAAGAGAATAGAGTTTAGAGTTTTACAACACCCACAAGTACGGCATGGCAATTACTCGCCCATAAAAATATCTCCTAATTTCTTTGCGCCCGCGGTCATCCAAAGCTTGGCCTCGTCGACGATGGCGGTGAGAAGAATGGTCGTTGGCGCACTCTTATGACGAAACACCCGTGCATTTCTTTCATTCCAAAAGGTCCAGAAGACAAGCATGGTGAGAGAGGCCAAAGCTTGCCGGTTGGGGTTGCAATTGTCGGTATTGGTCAGTTGTTGGGACTATGAGTGTTGGGAAATGTTTATTACACCCCTGGCTTCAATGATGACTTTGATGTTTATATGTTGATGAAGCGTAAAATAGCTGTTTTTGTCTCTGCTTTAACTAATATAGCACAAACATACACTAATTAAGCACATATTAACTAATTGTCCCATTTAGTTTTGAACTGCTCTTGCTGTAATGAATCCGTGTCTTCTAAAAAAAATACCAAGAGCTATACGTTCTTGTGTAGTACCTTGATGTGTCTGTCTTAGTGGTGAACGAGAATATTTCTGTGGGCGCACAGAAAAGAATCATGCCTAGCCACAATCAGTGAGCTTTATTGCAATGGAGATGAAACATAATGATGAATATATAGATGCGTACGCGTACAATACATAATAATCTTGGCTAACATGAACCATGACGATGCATGCATGCCGAGCACGGAGCATACTAGCATATACATGCATAATGGAGCGTGATCGTCCTAGCCGATGCTGGCGACCCTGGCGACGTCGCCGTGGGTGTTGACGAAGACGTGGACGCGCTTGTCGTTGAAGTCGCCGGTGACGTTGTTGCCGACGGGGACGATGAACACGCGCACGTCCGGGCGGTCACTGAGGATCTTCTACTTCGCCACCTCCGACGACGCCCCCAGCAGCTCCGGCCACGACGACTTGGCTGTTAGAGTAAGCCACACAACAATGGTGATCAGCATGTGCGTGTGTTGGTCGAGTCCGGACGCCGGTGCGTGGCCGCGTCCGTGGCCGTGGTGAGTGGACTCTCCGAGCCGGCCGGGTCTCTGTACGGCAGTTCCTGCATGTGTGGTGTGTGGGAGCTGCGTCTCCACAGGCTACAAAGCCGGCCACTTCCAGGTTGTTAGCAGCATGCATGTAGCTAGGGATTAGCTAGGTAGTTAGTGCATGGGTTAGTGGCCGATCTGGCCGGCTGGGCTGTGCGTGCCTCTGCGTATTAAAGTGGCCACGATGCTGGTGTGTAGGTGCGCCAGAGAAGAGAGATGTAGCCTCTCCGAGTGTATGTGTGCTCGCCGTCGGGTGGTGTGGTATGTGCCACCGAGCGCCGATATGAGCCGAGTGTAGCCATGTAGCCACTGTAAGGAAGAAAAGGATTGAGGCCTTCGTGCGCCCATGGCGGCGTTCGTGCGCCGGCTGCGAAAATTTCTTGTATCCTGTGTCCATCTTGTTCTTCCACCGTCTGAGAGCTGCGAGCGTGAGGGCGAGGAGAGCTAGGGCAAGGCCACGGTTCCAACATTTGGTATCAGAGCTTGGTGTCTTGGGCGTGGATGTCGTGCCGGAGGCGTGGCAGCGATGGCGGCGCTCGCCGGCGGCTGCGCGATGGAGCTCCGGGCCATGTGTCGGCCTATGGAGGTCGGCGGCGCTGCGACTGTCATGGCGCGTGGCGGAGGAGGCGGGCGGTGACGTCGTACGTGCGGCGACCACGGAGGCCGCCGAGGCGCTGCGTGGTGGCACGGCGGTGCAGCGCGGCCGTGGCGCTCGGCGGCGTCCGCGGAGCGCGTAGCGGACATGAAGGCGGCGGCGCGCGCAGAGCGCGGTGGCGCGAGGCATGGAGAC
>NC_057811.1:44330426-44333065 GCF_018294505.1 Triticum aestivum | reverse complement strand
AGACGCGGCACGGCGGCGCACGGAGCTGCGGGTTTCGGCAGCGGCAGCGAGTGGCGCTCGACGGGGCGCAGCGCGGCGGTAACTGCGTTGGCAGCGGTGCGCGACAGTGGCCGGCGAGGTGGCCGCGTTGCACGGCATCTGCGGCGGCTCGTGCTGGAAGCACACGGTGAGCGTCTAGTGCAGTCGGGCTCGTCGGGTGCGCGCGGGACGTGCGGGACGCACTGGTGCGGTCGGGCTCGTCGGGCACATCGGGTGCGCGCGGGACGTGCGCGGCGCCGACGGACGCCGGTCGTGTGTCGCCGGCGGAGAAGGAGCTCGGCGTATGTCGCTGGGATCGTGACGGAGCACGGTGCGATCGGTGTCGGCGTGCCAGGTCAGATCCGCGGGCTGGGTCACGATGACAATGGGAGCAGCAGCGTCAACTCCGGCGACGGCAAGGTCGTGGCTTAGGGGGAAAGTGTTAGAGTAAGCCACACAACGATGGTGATCAGCATGTGCGTGTGTTGGTCGAGTCCGGACGCCGGTGCGTGGCCGCGTCCGTGGCCTGGCGAGTGGAGTCTCCGAGCCGGCCGAGTCTCTGTGCAGCAGTTCCTGCATGTGTGGTGTGTGGGAGCTGCGTCTCCACAGGCTACAAAGCCGGCCACTTCCAGGTTGTTAGCAGCGTGCATGTAGCTAGGGATTAGCTAGGTACTTAGTGCATGGGTTAGTGGCCGATCTGGCCGGCTGGGCTGTGCGTGCCTCTGCGTATTAAAGTGGCCTCGGTGCTGGTGTGTAGGTGCTCCAGAGAAAAGAGATGTAGCCTCTCCGAATGTATGTGTGCTCGCCGTCTGGTGGTGTGGTACGTGCCACCGAGCGCCGGTATGAGCCGAGTGTAGCCATTTAGCCACTGTAAGGATGAAAAGGATTGCGGCGTTCGTGCGCCCGCGGCGGCGTTCGTGCGCCGGCCGGGAAAATTTCTTGTGTCCTGTGTCCATCTTCTTCTTCCACCATTTGAGAGCTGCGAGCGTGAGGGCGAGGAGAGCTAGGGCAAGGCCACGGTTCCAACATTTGGTATCAGAGTTTGGTGTCTTGGGCGTGCTTGCCGTGCCGGAGGCGTGGCAGCGATGGCGGCGCTCGCCGGCGGCTGCGCGATGGAGCTCCGGGCCATGGGTCGGCCTATGGAGGTGGGCGGCGATGCGACTGTCATGGCGCGTGGCGGAGGCGGCGGGCGGTGACGTCGTACGTGTGGCGACCGCGGAGGCCGCCGAGGCGCTGCGTGTTGGCGCGGCGGTGCAGCGCGGCCGTGGCGCTCGGCGGCGTCCGCGGAGCGCGCAGCGGACATGAAGGCTGCGGTGCGCGGTGAGCGCAGTGGCGCGAGGCATGGAGACGCGGCACGGCGGCGCATGGAGCTGCGCGTTTCGGCAGCGGCAGCGAGTGGCGCTCGACGGGGCGCAGCGCGGCGGTAGGTGCATTGGCGGCGGTGCACGATAGTGGCCGGCGAGGTGGCCGCGTTGCACGGCATCTGCGGCGGCTCGTGCTGGAAGCACACGGTGAGCGTCTAGTGCAGTCGGGCTCGTCGGGCGCGTCGGGTGCGCGCGGGACGTGCGCGGCGCCGACGGACGTCGGACGTGTGTCGCCGGCGGAGAAGGAGCTCGGCGTATGTCGCTGGGATCGTGACGGAGCACGGTGCGATCGGCGTCGGCGCGCCAGGTCAGGTCCGCGGGCTGGGTCACGATGACAATGGGAGCAGCAACGTCAACTCCGGCGACGGCAAGGTCGTGGCTTAGGCGGAGAGTGTTAGAGTAAGCCACACAACGATGATGATCAGCATGTGCGTGTGTTGGTCGAGTCCGGACGCCGGTGCGTGGCCGCGTCCGTGGCCGTGGCGAGTGGAGTCTCCGAGCCGGCCGAGTCTCTGTGCGGCAGTTCCTGCATGTGTGGTGTGTGGGAGCTGCGTCTCCACAGGCTACAAAGCCGGCCACTTCCAGGTTGTTAGTAGCGTGCATGTAGCTAGAGATTAGCTAGGTAGTTAGTGCATGGGTTAGTGGCCGATCTGGCCAGCTGGGCTGTGCGTGCCTCTGCGTATTAAAGTGGCCACGATGCTGCTGTGTAGGTGCGCGAGAGAAGAGAGATGTAGCCTCTCCGAGTGTATGTGTGCTCGCCGTCGGGTGGTGTGGTATGTGCCACCGAGCGCCGGTATGAGCCGAGTGTAGCCATGTAGCCACTGTAAGGAAGAAAAGGATTGAGGCCTTCGTGCGCCCATGGCGACGTTCGTGCGCCGGCTGCGAAAATTTCTTGTGTCCTGTGTCCATCTTGTTCTTCCACCGTATGAGAGCTGCGAGCGTGAGGGCGAGGAGAGCTAGGGCAAGGCCACGGTTCCAACATTTGGTATCAGAGCTTGGTGTCTTGGGCGTGGATGTCGTGCCGGAGGCGTGGCAGCGATGGCGGCGCTCGCCGGCGGCTGCGCGATGGAGCTCCGGGCCATGTGTCGGCCTATGGAGGTGGGCAGCACTGCGACTGTCATGGTGCGTGGCGGAGGCGGCGGGCGGTGACGTCGTACGTGCGGCGACCGCGGAGGCCGCCGAGGCGCTGCGTGGTGGCGCGGCGGAGCAGCGCGGCCGTGGCGCTCGGCGGCGTCCGCGGAGCTCGCAGCGGACATG
>NC_057811.1:44329668-44330153 GCF_018294505.1 Triticum aestivum | reverse complement strand
TGTAGCCATTTAGCCACTGTAAGGATGAAAAGGATTGCGGCGTTCGTGCGCCCGCGGCGGCGTTCGTGCGCCGGCCGGGAAAATTTCTTGTGTCCTGTGTCCATCTTCTTCTTCCACCATTTGAGAGCTGCGAGCGTGAGGGCGAGGAGAGCTAGGGCAAGGCCACGGTTCCAACATTTGGTATCAGAGTTTGGTGTCTTGGGCGTGCTTGCCGTGCCGGAGGCGTGGCAGCGATGGCGGCGCTCGCCGGCGGCTGCGCGATGGAGCTCCGGGCCATGGGTCGGCCTATGGAGGTGGGCGGCGATGCGACTGTCATGGCGCGTGGCGGAGGCGGCGGGCGGTGACGTCGTACGTGTGGCGACCGCGGAGGCCGCCGAGGCGCTGCGTGTTGGCGCGGCGGTGCAGCGCGGCCGTGGCGCTCGGCGGCGTCCGCGGAGCGCGCAGCGGACATGAAGGCTGCGGTGCGCGGTGAGCGCAGTGGCGCG
>NC_057811.1:44308220-44329433 GCF_018294505.1 Triticum aestivum | reverse complement strand
GCGGCGCACGGAGCTGCGGGTTTCGGCAGCGGCAGCGAGTGGCGCTCGACGGGGCGCAGCGCGGCGGTAGCTGCATTGGCGGCGGTGCGCGACAGTGGCTGGCGAGGTGGCTGCGTTGCACGGCATCTGCGGCGGCTCGTGCTGGAAGCACACGGTGAGCGTCTAGTGCAGTCGGGCTCGTCGAGTGCGCGCGGGACGTGCGGGACGCACTGGTGCGGTCGGGCTCGTCGGGCACATCGGGTGCGCGCGGGACGTGTGCGGCGCCGACGGACGCCGGGCGTGTGTCGCCGGCGGAGAAGGAGCTCGGCGTATGTCGCTGGGATCGTGACGGAGCACGGTGCGATCGGTGTCGGCGTGCCAGGTCAGGTCCGCGGGCTGGGTCACGATGACAATGGGAGCAGCAGCGTCAACTCCGGCGACGGCAAGGTCGTGGCTTAGGCGGAGAGTGTTAGAGTAAGCCACACAACGATGGTGATCAGCATGTGCGTGTGTTGGTCGAGTCCGGACGCCGGTGCGTGGCCGCGTCCGTGGCCGTGGCGAGTGGAGTCTCCGAGCCGGCCGAGTCTCTGTGCGGCAGTTCCTGCATGTGTGGTGTGTGGGAGCTGCGTCTCCACAGGCTACAAAGCCGGCCACTTCCAGGTTGTTAGCAGCGTGCATGTAGCTAGAGATTAGCTAGGTAGTTAGTGCATGGGTTAGTGGCCGATCTGGCCGGCTGGGCTGTGCGTGCCTCTGCGTATTAAAGTGGCCACGATGCTGGTGTGTAGGTGCGCCAGAGAAGAGAGATGTAGCCTCTCCGAGTGTATGTGTGCTCGCCGTCGGGTGGTGTGGTATGTGCCACCGAGCACCGGTATGAGCCGAGTGTAGCCATGTAGCCACTGTAAGGAAGAAAATGATTGAGGCCTTCGTGCGCCCATGGCGACGTTCCAGCGCCGGATACGAAAATTTCTTGTGTCCTGTGTCCATCTTGTTCTTCCACCGTCTGAGAGCTGCGAGCGTGAGGGCGAGGAGAGCTAGGGCAAGGCCACGGTTCCAACATTTGGTATCAGGGCTTGGTGTCTTGGGCGTGGATGTCGTGCCGGAGGCGTGGCAGCGATGGCGGCGCTCGCCGGCGGCTGCGCGATGGAGCTCCGGGCCATGTGTCGGCCTATGGAGGTGGGCAGCGCTGCGACTGTCATGGTGCGTGGCGGAGGCGGCGGGCGGTGACGTCGTACGTGCGGCGACCGCGGAGGCCGCCGAGGCGCTGCGTGGTGGCGCTCGGCGGCGTCCGCGGAGCTCGCAGCGGACATGAAGGCTGCGGCGCGCGGAGAGCGCGGTGGCGCGAGGCATGGAGACGCGGCACGGCGGCGCACGGAGCTGCGGGTTTCGGCAGCGGCAGCAAGTGGCGCTCGACGGGGCGCAGCGCGGCGGTAGCTGCATTGGCGGCGGTGCGCGACAGTGGCTGGCGAGGTGGCCGCGTTGCACGGCATCTGCGGCGGCTCGTGCTGGAAGCACACGGTGAGCGTCTAGTGCAGTCGGGCTCGTCGGGTGCGCGCGGGACGTGCGGGACGCACTGGTGCGGTCGGGCTCGTCGGGCACATCGGGTGCGCGCGGGACGTGCGCGGCGCCGACGGACGCCGGGCGTGTGTCGCCGGCGGAGAAGGAGCTCGGCGTATGTCGCTGGGATCGTGACGGAGCACGGTGCGATCGGTGTCGGCGTGCCAGGTCATGTCCGCGGGCTGGGTCACGATGACAATGGGAGCAGCAGCGTCAACTCCGGCGACGGCAAGGTCGTGGCTTAGGGGGAAAGTGTTAGAGTAAGCCACACAACGATGGTGATCAGCATGTGCGTGTGTTGGTCGAGTCCGGACGCCGGTGCGTGGCCGCGTCCGTGGCCTGGCGAGTGGAGTCTCCGAGCCGGCCGAGTCTCTGTGCGGCAGTTCCTGCATGTGTGGTGTGTGGGAGCTGCGTCTCCACAGGCTACAAAGCCGGCCACTTCCAGGTTGTTAGCAGCGTGCATGTAGCTAGGGATTAGCTAGGTACTTAGTGCATGGGTTAGTGGCCGATCTGGCCGGCTGGGCTGTGCGTGCCTCTGCGTATTAAAGTGGCCTCGGTGCTGGTGTGTAGGTGCTCCAGAGAAAAGAGATGTAGCCTCTCCGAATGTATGTGTGCTCGCCGTCTGGTGGTGTGGTACGTGCCACCGAGCGCCGGTATGAGCCGAATGTAGCCATTTAGCCACTGTAAGGATGAAAAGGATTGCGGCGTTCGTGCGCCCGCGGCGGCGTTCGTGCGCCGGCCGGGAAAATTTCTTGTGTCCTGTGTCCATCTTCTTCTTCCACCATTTGAGAGCTGCGAGCGTGAGGGCGAGGAGAGCTAGGGCAAGGCCACGGTTCCAACATTTGGTATCAGAGTTTGGTGTCTTGGGCGTGCTTGCCGTGCCGGAGGCGTGGCAGCGATGGCGGCGCTCGCCGGCGGCTGCGCGATGGAGCTCCGGGCCATGGGTCGGCCTATGGAGGTGGGCGGCGATGCGACTGTCATGGCGCGTGGCGGAGGCGGCGGGCGGTGACGTCGTACGTGTGGCGACCGCGGAGGCCGCCGAGGCGCTGCGTGTTGGCGCGGCGGTGCAGCGCGGCCGTGGCGCTCGGCGGCGTCCGCGGAGCGCGCAGCGGACATGAAGGCTGCGGTGCGCGGTGAGCGCAGTGGCGCGAGGCATGGAGACGCGGCACGGCGGCGCATGGAGCTGCGCGTTTCGGCAGCGGCAGCGAGTGGCGCTCGACGGGGCGCAGCGCGGCGGTAGGTGCATTGGCGGCGGTGCACGATAGTGGCCGGCGAGGTGGCCGCGTTGCACGGCATCTGCGGTGGCTCGTGCTGGAAGCACACGGTGAGCGTCTAGTGCAGTCGGGCTCGTCGGGCGCGTCGGGTGCGCGCGGGACGTGCGGGACGCACTGGTGCGGTCGGACTCGTCGGGCACATCGGGTGCGCGCGGGACGTGCGTGGCGCCGACGGACGCCGGGCGTGTGTCGCCGGCGGAGAATGAGCTCGGCGTATGTTGCTGGGATCGTGACGGAGCACGGTGCGATCGGCGTCGGCGCGCCAAGTCAGGTCCGCGGGCTGGGTCACGATGACAATGGGAGCAGCAGCGTCAACTCCGGCGACGGCAAGGTCGTGGCTTAGGGGGAGAGTGTTAGAGTAAGCCACACAACGATGGTGATCAGCATGTGCGTGTGTTGGTCGAGTCCGGACGCCGGTGCGTGGCCGCGTCCGTGGCCTGGCGAGTGGAGTCTCCGAGCCGGCCGAGTCTCTGTGCAGCAGTTCCTGCATGTGTGGTATGTGGGAGCTGCGTCTCCACAGGCTACAAAGCCAGCCACTTCCAGGTTGTTAGCAGCGTGCAGTAGTTAGGGATTAGCTAGGTAGTTAGTGCATGGGTTAGTGGCCGATCTGGCCGGCTAGGCTGTGCGTGCCTCTGCGTATTAAAGTGGCCACGGTGCTGGTGTGTAGGTGCACCAGAGAAAAGAGATGTAGCCTCTCCGAATGTATGTGTACTGCCGTCGGGTGGTGTGGTACGTGCCACCGAGCGCCGGTATGAGCCGAGTGTAGGCATGTAGCCACTGTAAGGAAGAAAAGGATTGAGGCGTTCATGTGCCTGTGGTGGCGTTCGTGCGCCGGCCGGAAAAAATTCTTGTGTCATGTGTCCATCTTCTTCTTCCACTGTCTGAGAGCTGCGAGCGTGAGGGCGAGGAGAGCTAGGGCAAGGCCACGGTTCCAACATTGGCGTCACCCTTCTCCGCAGAAACTGAAGACCTGCAAATCCATGGAAGTATAAATGAGAAATTGCATGGAGATACAAGAACACATATGTAGTATAGGACATGAGTTTGCTGCAAGCTTGTGCTCACCTGTATGTATGTGTCCGAAGCTGGAGCAGGTGATGTGGTTTGGTTGCTGGTGCTACTGCTTGTGGTTTTTGGATTGGATTGAGGAGATGGTCTGTATTTATAGCACGTAGAGATGCATGGGAACCTGCACGGATCGGGCATCTTTGGCAGTGCGAAGCTTCAACATTGGAGGCTATAATTTTCCAGCTTTGACTGTGCGAGCGAGAGTGACGCTTGCTTGCTCGTCCGGGGTCCGGCCTAGTTCTTCTTCTGCTGCTTCGTGTGGTTGTGGAGGGACACAGCCGTCTTGGACCCGGTATTTGTATACGCGTTCTGACGCACATTAGTACATGCACGATGTACGGCCGGCTTGGTCGTTGTAGTTCGTCAGGCACCGATATAATCAACGATTTGTATGCCTGCGGATACTTGTCTGCATGTAGTAGCCAAGGATTTGCTGCACCTGCTACTGTGCAATAGGTGCGGTTTGGTCACTTTGGACCTGTTTGATAGCGTGAACCAATATTTGCCTCTTCGTATGTGTGGCTCACTTTGGATAAGCTGAACAACAAATGCAGGCTGAAAACCATATTGTGCACATAGTTTGATAGCCTGCATTGCATCATTGAGTAGTTTATGTATGTTGTTTCGTAGTCTGTATTTGTGTTTCAGGGATGAGCAAGTGCAAACCACAGTTGTTTGGATGTGTGCATTGTGGTGTTCTGCCCACCCCTTTCAAATCTGGTGAACTTACCACTCAAATGTAGCACACTTCATAGCAAGGCATCACATATCCAGTAGGAACACAATTAACACTACATCAGTTTTAAGACAGCTGGGGCACAGAACCCTAGGGTGCCGATCCTTAGGCAAAATTTACAGTTCACCAGCAAAAGAGAGAACAGTTCAGACAGTTAAGAGCTTAGACAACAGGATTCAGAGCGCATGCACGAGTCAGGTCACCTTGACATCAATGCTTTGGTATGGCCGGAATTTTTTTCTGGGGTCTGGCGGGGCTATTGTGGGTGGGTGGCTCTGGGCGAAAGCTTAAGGCCCTGTTTGGTTCATAAGTCTTAGGACTTTTTCTAGTCCCAACTAAAAAGTCCCTAGTCCCTAAAAAGTCTCTCCCTGTTTGTTTCCAGAGACTAAAAAGTCCCTAGTCCCTTCCTAGAGGTTATTAAATGACCATGTTGCCCCTAGTATATAGAAAAATAACAATCAAACAACACCATGGGGTGGCGGGCCAATGGATGCATGGAGGGGCATTGTTGGAAAAGTCTCAAAAAGTCCCAAAAAAGACTCTCCTTGAGAGTCTTCTTCATTTAGTCTCAAATGTCTAGTTTAGTCCTAAAAAGTCCCTCCCGTTTGGTAAAAAAGTCTCTAAGAGGGACTTTTTCTAGTCCCTACACAAAAAAGTCCCTGGAAACAAACACCCCCTAAGTCTTCAATGGGAGTCGATGCTAGCAGCGACGACGACCAAGGGTGTTCTTTTCCTTCATGATGGCGTCTCTAAAGGGCTCGCCCACTCATCTCCGGGTCGTGGGTATGTTGGCAGTGGAATTCGAATTGGCCGGTGTTGGTATTGTTTTATTTATTTATTTTCTCTTTTTGTTGTCTGGGTTTGTGCATGGTTATCCTTAATCAATTGTGTGGCTTTTAGCCTAGTTCTTTTCATAAACCAGGCCATTCCATATTTTTGTTTTCTCTTTTAATGAAATCAGAAGTGTTCCTGCCTTGCATGTCAAAAATATATTCTTATGTTCATGTTCATGAAATGTTTGCAGTTGTACTCCTTTGTTCACAAATATAAGATGTTTTGTATATGGTAATACGGACTAAATATGGACTAAAGTCAGTGGCCAACCACACTAAAACATGTCTATATACATTGGATTCCGAAGAAAGTTAGAACATCTTTTGTTTGGTGGGGAAAAGTTAGAACATCTTATATTTGTTAACGAAGGAGTATAATTTTATGCACATAAGTCATGTTTTTGTGGTATTTAGAGGCAAGCTGAGAATAGTAGACGATGATAAGGTATATTTGGTTGACAATGCGATGTTTCAACATGTGATCCTTGGCCACTTTTATCTGGTATGTACTTCCTCCATTCAAAATACTTGAAATGATTTTAGTTCAAATTTGACATTTTGTTCGACCAATGCAACACGTTGGTCTCCATCTTGGAGCGAGCCTATCTGACATATTTGCAACTGTCCGTACATGCATGCACTGCCGGCCTGCACGGTCAGTGGACTTCGGCAGGCCTCGATACATGCATCGCATTGTTACTGTTACTGTTACTATCATTGCTTTCGCTATCAAACTATCATACTATTGTGCTACTGATCACTCTGCTACTGATATGTAGTCTCCAGGTGTGGTTGAATTGACAACTCAACTGCTAATATTTGCAAATATTCTTTGGCTCCCCTCGTATCGAATCAGTAAATTTGGGTTGAA
This sequence comes from Triticum aestivum, assembly GCF_018294505.1. Classification (NCBI taxonomy): domain Eukaryota; kingdom Viridiplantae; phylum Streptophyta; class Magnoliopsida; order Poales; family Poaceae; genus Triticum; species Triticum aestivum. The sequence continues at coordinate 44,323,118 of NC_057811.1, read as the reverse complement.
TACTCTATCCTCGAAAACTGTTGCGATCCCCTATACTTGTGGGTTATCAATGGCAAAGTGGCGCCCTCTCTCTTTGGAGCTGTCGCCGAAGAGTTCCTCCTCTCGACTAGACCTCTCTTGGCCGATTCGTTTGTTGACGTGGGGGTTGTTGATATGGCAAGAATATTTCCCGAGGTCTGGTGGGGCTATTGTGGGTGGCTCTAGGTGAAAGCTTAAGTCTTCAACAGGAGTTGATGGTGGCAGCAACGGCGACCAAGGGTGTTCTTTTCCTTCGTGAAGTTGTCCTTAATACGTCTAGATTCATCTATTTCTCCGACAAGTATTTCCGGACGGAGGGAGTACATGCGGTGATCAACTGTAGCCTAGGATTTTCCCGCACAAAAACACAAAACAAAGCATCACTGTAGCAAAGGAGTGACAGTACTTTACATCTAGTTATTTTAATTAAACTCGTATTTTGCTTAAGAATGCTAAATTAAGCTCTCCTGGAGTGGCCGCGACACAGCAGCAGCCTTTGTAGCTTCAGTTAGGATCAACCGCAATTTTTGTGGATTCTGTACCATGAGAACTCTTTATTTGTATCAGTAATAGGAATTGGTATTTATCAAGATTTTGTTCCCTCCCTATCCATTGACAGGGTAGAAGGCTAGAGGCTCTCTTTTATCCAAGTAGGAGTATTATCTTAAGTGGTGTTTTTTACTAGTTTGCTCTATTAATGCAGAAATAAGTAAAAAAGTCTAATTATATCTATCTTGAATTTTCAATAACCCATTGAGAAGGCGTTCAAGATGTTCTCAAGGCTTCCCACGGGAGATCGTCGGATACACCCGGTGCCCGTGACGTTCAACAAAGAGCTCATGGGTATATGAATGGCTATTTAAAAGTTATGAGAAAAATCTAGAAAAAGGAACTATGAAAAATACTACTCCTTCCGATCCAAATTAATTAACGCTGATTTAGTACAACGTTAAGAGAGTACAAAATATTATGTCTGAATTTGATTCACAACTTTATACACAAAAAGGGAGAAAAGGTTAAGTCAATGCCGTCATTTTGGTGCTATTCTCATCACAATTTGTCTTTTTTAATTCTAGAGTTATATATTAAATTTGGAACTACAACTTTGTGGCACAGTTTATTGAGTGTTGCTGATTTTTTTTTTGTCGAAACTCGTAAATATATTTCCAATGCGCCAGTGAACCTCAAGAATAGCTTATTATGAGAAACTTTACAATCTGCTTTGGTTGGGCTACATACCCCCGAGAATTATTAATGTCTGTAACGCCTCCCGAATGATGAGTTTCATGTTTATATGTTGATTAAGCATAAATTAATTATCTATTTTTGTCTGCTTTAAACTGAAATGACACAAACGTACACTAATTAAGTGTCCTATTTCTTTTAACTCCACTTATACTGTAATCATGTCTTCTCAAAGAAACTAACAGCTATACGTTCTTGTGTACTCTAGCATGTGTCCGACTTGGTGGCGACCGAGAATAATTTTTCCGTGGGCGCACACTGGCAACAATCAGTGAGCTTTATTGCAATGGAGATACAATATAATGCTGAATAGTACATAGGTGCGTACACGTACAATACATAATAATCTTGGCTAGCACACCCGGGAGCATGAACCAGGACGATGCATGCATGCCGGGAGCCCTAGCACACTGTGCATAATGGAGCGTGACCGGCCGGCCTAGCCGATGTTGGGGACCTGGGCGACGTCGCCGCGGGTGCTGACGAAGACGCGGACGCGCTTGTCGTCGAAGTCGGTGGTGACGACGGAGCCGACGGGAGCCACGAACACGCGCACGTCCGGGCGGTCGCTGAGGATCTTCCGCTTGGCCACCTCGGACGGCGCCCCAAGCACCTCCGGCCACGACGACTTGGCGTCACCCATCTCTGCGGAGATCCGAGGCCTGAAACTGGAAATCTGCTGCAAAGAAGAAGGAAGCTGTGGTGTGGTTTGATTGCTGGTGCTGCTTCTGGATTCTGGACTGGAAGGGGGAGACGGTCTGTATTTATAGCACGTAGGGATGCATGGGAACCTGCACGGATCGGGGATCGTTTGACAGTGCGAAGCTTCAATATTCGAGGCTTTAATTTTCCAACTTTGACTGTGCGTGGGACACTTGCTTGCTCCGGGTTCCTCTATCTTCTTCTGCATGTGGTTTTGGAGGGACACAGCCGTCTTGGACCGGGTCTTTCTGTGCGCGTTCTGACGTACTACATCCATAATGCACAGCCGGCTTCATGATTGTGGTTCGGCAGGGACCGATAATAATCAACGATTTGTACGCCTGCGGATACTTGTCCGCATGTACCAGTGGCCAAGGATTTGCTGCACCTGCTACTGTGGGGTGGGTGGCTGGGTGGTGGCCAAGCTGGGCTGCAGGTGTCATCGGCCGATGCTGCGGCGTACATGTTTTGGAACCTTGCCATGAAAATTTTGCTTCGGCTGGGTCGGAGCCCTTGTCGCCAACTAGCCAGCCATCTTGGAGGTGTCCTTGTCAGGTTACCTCTGTCCTCCTCCGGAGAAACGCTTGCTCCAACTGCATTGAATGGACGGTGGGGCCGCACCTTACATGTGGCAACAATTAAATTTGGAAGCTGCTAAATCTCAGTTCGCGAAGTCTCAGTGGACGAGTCAGCCGTTGGATCAAACACTGCTTTAGGATTTAGCACTGCTTTTCCCATGTAGTATCAGCCCATTAAGGTGTTTTTTTCCCCTTGTGTTGGGCACGGATGCACCATGGACTTTTTTTCTTTTGAGTGCTGAAAACACTATATTAGCTCAGAATGTTTTCAGGAATGCAAATTAAGTCTGGCCTATCTAGCAGCCACAAATGACGACCAAAACCCAGAGTGGTGGCTGCCTTTGCAAGTTTATGAGCTTCTACATTCATACTTCTACTCTCATACAGAAAATCAACTGATTCCACTGTCTTAATCTTCTCTTTAATTTCATGAATAATCGTTGTCGACCTTCCAAGATAAAGCTGCTTCAGGATGCACCATGGACTGAGCGTGAGGGAGGGTCTCTTGTCTATTGGGCCTTTTTCCTGGATGTGTAAGAGATCTTGTGTCCGAGCTGTACGTTTCTCTTTAAAAAGTTAATCTATACATTGTTTATTCAGTTTGGTGGTTCATTTCAGTTTTATTAGTGTTCCACTCAAGATCAAACTAGGCATTCTTACTATTTCTAATTGATAAAGCAAATTGTAAAAATGACTAGGACGTCTTCATTTTCCCTTTTACATTGTTGTTTCTTATTTTTGTCCCTTTTATGTTCATGAGACTCTCCTCCGACACTTAGTAGGTCCTTTTTTGTCCTTTTTTCATGTTCATGTCCTTCTTTGTCATTTTTATTTTTCCCGTTTTACGTTCATGTCCTTTTTTGTTTTTTATGTTCATTTTCCTTTTTTTTTCTTGTTAATTTTTCCTTTCCCCTTTTTTGCTCTTATTTCTGTGTGTGTTTTAGGTTTGATTTTTTTTCATTTTCTAATTAGGGTGTCCTTTTTTTCAAACTCGTCATCAAGTTGTACGCCTGTCCCCCATACGCAACCACCAGGTGTAAAACGTGTGTGCAACTAAGGGTGCTAGAGGCCAGGTGCATAGGTGGCCGGTCGGCATATTTATATTTTTCCACATAAAAAGAGGTATATTTATTATTTAGTTTTTTCCTTGGTTTGTTTTTAATTCATTTTGCACAACCGTTGGTCATTCGTCATATGTGTGCAACTAATTAAGTTGTTTTTTTTTACGAAAAACATCACCTCCGATTGAAGATGAGCTGGATGCGTGTAGTTGCATGTCTTTCACATGTGTGCAACCGAATTTGTTATTATTTTTATTTTTCCATTTCTTTTGTTGATGGTTATTTTCTTTCCTATTTTTCCTTTTTATATATTTCCTTTCTATTTTCCGCTTTTATTTATTATTATCTTTTGTTTTGGTTTGGTTTTTTGTTGTATAAATTGTTTTTTATTTGCGACCTAGTTGCATGTTTGCCCTGGATGTACAACTATGCTATTATACCCTGCATGCAACTGCAAGTGTCTCACCTAACTCCAACTGCAACTCAGTGAGGTTTGTTTTATTGAAGTGGGGTAATTGTATGCCTACTACTAGTGACGCAACTTCAAGTGTTGCCTCCGATTGCAACTGTGTGTCTTCAACATAGCTGCAACTCTGTGTTTTTTTTTACCGGGAGAGGGGGGATTCAATGGTGTTTTAGTCCGAGGGAGGGGGCAGTAGCATGTTAGCTGAGTAATAAAATTCTTTTTTCACCCACAAAAATGTATATTTTTTCTTAATACTAAAAAATATAAACAGATACAAAAAACATGTTTCACCGATCATGAGAACTCCTCATGAATACCAATTTGAATGTTCATGGGTACGTTCATGGGTGATTAAGAAAATGTTCATCCAATTTCTTATAATTTTCTCACAAATAATAGTATTTCATACAGACTTTAATATGCTCCCCATATATTTAAGACAAACTATGTGAAGTGCTCGTGTGCTTAAAATTTTCATATAACTTTTTAAAATTGTTAAAATTTCTTTGGCGGTAAAGTTGTTGGGAACAGTTTTAAAATTATGTTCTACATTGCGAGAAGTATGTTTGTTGTAGTTTGAAATGTTGGAGACTTCAACATGATCATCAGGGCCGAGGAGAAAAGCAATTCGAACCTTAATAGGAGCATGATGAGGAAGTTCAAATCGTTAGTGGATAACAACGAACTTAAAGAGAGATATGTATGCATGGTAGGCGATTCACGTGGTCTAACGAGAGAGAACAGGTGGTTATGACCAAGATCGATCGGGTGCTTGTCTCTGTCGATTGGGAGCTTAGTTTCCCGGATGTGCTACTCCAAGCCCACTCCACCAACATCTCGGATCACGCGCCGCTCCATCTCTCCACTTCGGCCCCTTTCTGCCCGAAGCGTAGGTTTCTTTTGAGTTGTTCTGGACTCGACTGGAAGGATTTGAGCAGGCTGTTAAAGATGCGTGGGTGTGTGAGGATGTTATCGTCGACCCATTCAAAAGGCTTGACATGTTACTTAGGAATACCGCATCCGCCCTTCAAGCCTGGGGTCAAAGGAAGATTGGGAACATCAAAGTTTAGTTGGCTGTGGCGAACTTCGTCATTCTTAGGCTGGATAGAGCTATGGAGGCCCGGGTGCTTAATTGAAGGGAGAGATCGTTGAGGAGAACCCTCAAGCACTCGGTCTTGGGGCTTGCCTCCCTCCAACGTACCATTGAAAGACAACGTTCTCGCCTGAGATGGATCTGAGAGGGTGATGCCAATACTAAACTCTTCCAAGCAGTGGCAAACGGAAGGAGGTCTAAGAATTTCATCCCTCATATTAGACACAATGGAGAATTGATATCCCAGCAAGAAAGGAAGGAGGAGATCTTCACCGAAGCATATGAGCAACTGTTGGGTCACGCCGTTGCTAGGGAAGCATATGTGGACATGGATTTCCTTGACATGGCAGTGCACGATCTCTCGGATCTTGATGCGATCTTCACGGAGGAAGAGGTGTGGAAAACTATCAGGGAACTGCATTCGGATCGGGCGCCAGGTCCGGATGGGTTTAGCACTGCTTTTTATCAAAAAGCTAGGCCCACGATCAAGAACGATGTAATGGCGGTGCTCCTAAAGCTTTACGTGGTAGATGGGCGTGGTTTCGGGAAGCTTAACCGCGCTCACATTATGTTGATTCCGAAGAAGCCGGACGCCGAGGAAGTGGGAGACTACCGCCCCATCAGCGTCCCACATAGTGTGGCCAAGATTTTCGCTAAGTTGCTAGCAAATAGAGCCCGAAGAAGAATGAAAGAGATAATCACGGCAAATCAATCCGCCTTCATATGTGGTAGACACTTGCATGATAACTTTCTTCTAGTTAGGCAAGTGGCCAGGAAGATTCACGCTCGTAAGGAGGCTAGTGTGTTCCTAAAGCTCGATATTTCAAGGACCTTCGACTCACTAAACTGGGCGTTCTTGTTCGAGGTGATGAGGAGCAAAGCTTTGGCCACAAGTGGTGCACATGGATCTCGATTCTGCTCAGGACGGCTAGTACCAGGGTGATTGTCAATGGGGTTCCTAGAAGAAGTTTCACCCATGCTAAGGGCCTTAGGTAGGGGGATCCGGTATCGCCTTTGCTCTTCGTGATTGCCATGGATGTGCTGTCGAGAATCATGATCAAGGCCGAGAGTTTTGGAGTCTTTAGTAGCTTCACTGGCATCGCTGCTCACCAATCAGTGTCGATCTACGCTGATGACGTGGCACTGTTCGTTAAACCCCGGGTGCTGGACCTCACGTTCGTCAGATCCATGTTACACACATTCGGTGCCGCCTCTGGCTTACGGGTCAACTATCAGAAGTCACTAGCAATCATGATCCACGGAAGCAACACTGATCGAGACCGGGTCGAGTCTATTTTGCATTGCCGGTTGGGCAGTTTCCCATGCAAGTACCTTGGCCTCCAATTGGCTATTAGATAGCTCTCGAGGGCGGAGTGGCAGCCATGATCGATCAAGCCAAAAAGTTTGCCCCGGCCTGGCAAAGGGGGTTGTTGCACCGCCCGGGACGTCTCGTGCTGGTCAAGTCCGTAACCGCAGCCAAGCCAATCCATCACTTCATGGTCACGGAGGCCCCATCCTGGGTGTTCAAAGAGTTAGATCAATGGATGCGCTCCTTCTTTTGGGCCGGCAAAGAGAAAGTGAATGCGGGTCAGTGCTTGGTGGCTTGGAACTCGGTTTGTAAGCCTACGTGGCTTGGAGGTTTGGGTGTGCGCAACATGAAACTTCAAGGCTTGGCTTTGAGAGTGAGGTGGGAGTGGTTGAGAAGGAAGGATCCCGAGAGGCCGTGGCAAGGGCTACCCATGGTTGTGGACAAAGAGGCTCGTGCGGTCTTTGATAGTATGGTGCACATTGCAGTTGGGGTGGGCAATAGAGTTCTGTTCTGGAGAGATAGATGGATTCATGGCTTAGCGGTTAAAGACATTGCACCCTATATTCATGCTTTGGAGGACACAAGAACGATCAACCGCCGCACGGTTGAGGAAGGCTTAGAAAATGCAAGATGGTTGCTTGACATTGCCGGTGAAGTTAACTTTGGTGGCCACATGCAACTTTTACACCTCAACCTTGCGATCAGTACGGTAAATAGTGACCCTTCCAGTGAAGATTCCTTTTCCTGGCCGGCGGACCATTCTGGCAGTTACACTGCCAAGTCCACGTATCATAGGCTCTGTTTGGGTGCGGAGAGGGTCCCTTACGCCTCATGCATATGGAAGAGTTGGGCCCTCCTCAAGTGCAAATTTTTTGTCTGGCTGGCAGTTCAACACCGGATTTGGACGTCTGATAGAAGAGTGAGGCACGGCCTTCAGGACGCCTCTTCTGCCTGCTTCACGTGCCTTCAAGGAGAGGATAACGCGGAACACATTCTTGCTCAGTGCGTTTACGCTAGAGAAGTGTGGCACTACATTTTCGAGGCGCTGAGCCTACAGGGCAGCATCCCGGAGCCGGAGGACTGTTTGCTGGAGTGGTGGTTGGCAAGGAGAGCTCAATTTAGGAAGGGCTCCAAGCGTGGTTTCGACACGGTGATCATTGCGACCACTTGGGCTTTATGAAAGCAACGCAACGCTAGAGTGTCCCACAGGACTCATCAACAGATGACGGCGCCAGATTTGGCCCTTGCCATCATTGCGGAGCTCAAAGAGTGGAGGTTGGCGGGCTTGGGAGGAGGAGGCTATGGCACGTTTTGATCGGTCCCGCCTAATGCATTTTCGCCCAGCTACAGTACTAGACCAGCATGATTTTCGTCTGGTTTTTTTCCTTCGTTGTTTCTGATCGGGATGATCCCTCTTGGTGGTTGATGTCCTGGTTTTTCCCTTTTTATTTTTTTCTTTCGGTTTTCTTTGTTTCTTCACCAGTTTTCTCCAAGCTAATGTTTTTCTTTGATTTTCACCTATTTTCTTTATTTCTTTCACTATTTTCCCTTTTCTTTCTTTTTTTTTTCTCTCTCGGTTTTCAGATTTCGTTTTCTTTCCGGCTTTCTTTGTTGTTTCTTTCTTGGTTTTCATCGGGTTTCTTTTTTTCTCAGCTCTTAAATACATGGTCAATATATTTACTATACATGTTTTTTTAAATGCATAATTCATATTTTTAAAATAAAGTGTTAACATTTTTTGAATACATGGTCAATAGTTTTTCTGTACACATTTACAAAATTCTTGATTAACGTTTTTCAAATATAGGATTAACATTTTTCTAGTCCATGGTCAAAAAAATTCCATACACATTTATCATTTTTTAAATGCAAGATTAGCTATTTTTAATACATGGTCAACATTTTTTATATAAATTTAATTTTTTGAAATGTTTGTTAATATTTCCCTAATACATGATTAACATATCTTTAAATACAATATATGATTAACTTTTTTTACTACATGGTCAAGATTTTTTTTATACACATTTAAAATGTTTCAGATGTTTCATTAACATTTTGCAAATACTTGATTAACATTTTTTAAATACGTGTTCATAATTTTTCACACACATTGTATATTTTTAGTATACATGAGAAACATTTTATTTATACACATTTAACATTTTGTAAATGGTTGATTATCAATATTTTTTCAAATGTTTTAACGTAAAGTGTTTGTTTTCATATATTTATATAGAATATTCGGAAGTATAAACGAAATAAAAATGTGAAAAAAAAACAAAAAATGAGGTCATGGCTAGATCACGCTAGGTCTGGTTATAAGTGAGACATAGCACGAAATCACTAGTTAAGAGGTACCTCTTGCAAAGGTTTATCCCACCTTCTCACGCGCTGACAAGTGGCGCAGTTTGTAGCAACCGTTGAGTTTTTTTGTAGATCCATTCATTCAAAATGTTTTATCTGTTGAACTGTGGGTCCAAATCGCGAACTATTTTCACCGTTGGATTTCCCGAGTCATGATCTTTCAAACTAGATCACATATTAATATGTTTTGACGAATATATTTTTCACGAAAAAACCAGAAATACAAAACTAGGGCCAGAACACGGTTGTTTTTCACCTTTTTCCCTTTCTGAGAGATACAGTTGTGCTTCTCGCAGAAAAAATCTGTGCCTTCATGAGAAGTAAATATGTGCTTTTCGTGGAAGCAAAAAGTATGATATTTTTTTCACTTTTCGAGAGGCAGAACTGTGCTTCTCACATAAGAAAATATGTGTCTCCACGAGAAGCAAATCTATGCTTCACATGGACGAAAAAAAGTATGTTTTCTTTCTAAGAGGCACAGTTGTGCTTCTAGTGGAAGCAAATTTATACCTCCACGAGAAGAAAATCCAATCTTATTGTGGAAGAAAGAAATGCATATTTTTTTCTTTCCGAGACGCACAGATGTGCTTCTCTCGGACGCAAATCCATGCCTCCATGAGAAGCAATTCTGCTTTTCTTGTGGAAGCAAATAAACACGCGATTTTTTACACTTTTCAAGATGCATATATGTGACTCATGTGGAAGCAAAAAAAAAACACGCGCAAAGTACTATTAGTTTTTTCGTCCAAACCCAACAAAAAACCGGGCGAAAACCGAAAAGCCGAAAACACACGTGGCAGCGGCTGGACGCACCACTTGGTTCACTCTCAGCCCACTAAAGTGACACTTGCATGGCTGCCTGATGGGGTGTTCCTTGACTAGGTGCTCTTGACATAGCACTTCTCGTGTACGGAACCTCCTATTTGGCGCACATGACGACGCGAAATCCTTGTCTTCTGGCGCGCTTCTGGGCCAGCGCATTTGCGGGGCGGGTGCACTCCTTCTTTTTTTACTTTGTTTTTAAATTTTTGCTTCCTCTTTTTGATTTTTAAAAATATTCAAGATTCAAAAAACTTGAACCTAAAAAATGTTCAAGATTTTTATTATTTCACAACAAGTCAACAAATGTTCACAAAATGAAAAGTGTCCCCCGCATTAAAAAATGTTCCGAGTTTAAAATAAAAGTGAATTTGAAAAATGTTCTTGGATTCAAAAAATATTCAGAGATTTGAAAATTGGCCAAATAAAAAAATCATCAATTTGAGAAAGGTTCATGAATTCAAAAATTCGTTCACAGATATAAAAATTGTTCCAAATTCACAAAAACATGTTCCAATTCAAAATTTATTCATGAATTTATTTATTTTTCGCCAATTCAAAAAATGTTCACATATTCAAATAATATTTTTCTAATTACAATAAAATCTTAGTTGTTTCAAAACTTTTCTCATATTAAAAACAAGTCCACAAATTTCAAAAAAGGTCAAAAAAGTTAGGATTATAGAAATTGTTTGGGAATTCAAAAAAATGTTCATGAATTTTAGAATATATTCATTATTTTGGAAAAACGTCAGTAAATTCAGAAAAAATCAAGATTTTGTAAAAGAACGAAAATTTGAAAAATTCTTCTCTCTTTTGAAAAGAGTTTTACAATTTTTTTTTGATGAATTTGTAAAAGCAATATCTTAGATTCAAAAATTGAAAAGAAAAAAGCAAGAGAAAAAGAAGAAAGCAAGAAAAAAAACGTGGGCAAGGCTCCACGTTTGTTCTCTTTCTCCAGAGAGAGCTCCTTTTTGCCGTCTAGATTAACTGGCGCTCACACACATAAGTATATTGGCCAGACCAGTTGAGTTTATAAACAATATTTAACTAGTGGAATTGCCATCGTTGACTCCTGGCCAGTCCAGCAGCAACCGTTGACCGTTGACGTCGAAGAGTTGGTGGTTGAATTTTTCAAAGCAGGAAAAGGCTCACAATTGTTTTAAAAAAGTTTATGAAAACTGGAAAAAAGCTTGCAAATTTTAGAAAAGTTCACGAATGTGAAACATGTTCAAGTCTTGAAAATCTCGTAAAGATGAAAATGGAAATCTCGCAAAGATGAAAAAAATCTCGCAAAGACCAAACAACGAGCTACGAAAGTTCAATACGACTAAGCTAAGAAACTACTGCAAGCAGGAAAATAACGATTTCCACAGGAACCCCGAACCTATGCTGGGAATAGGATCCTTGGAGTTGCACAGGAGCTGCGATTTTCCAATGTTGGCCTTCGATTATTTCAGGCCGAAAAATAGGGAAATTCCTAGTCTTCAGTCACTAGGAATGAATGTGGGCCAAGCATACAAATAGCACAGCCTCCGCGACAAGAGCCAGCCCATTTCCAGAAGTCTTTTTTCCGCACAGAGGCGATTTTGTAGACAGCCCAACAAGACAGTCGCCCGCATGAGTCTGCGGTTTTCTTTTGTGTTTTCTGTTCCTTTTTTCGGGTTTATCTAATTTTCTTTTTGTTCTCTATTTCCTAAATTAATGAGCATATTAAAAAAATCATGAAATATGGTTTATTGATTTTTGATCTCATGAACATTCTAAAGATTTATGAATATGTTATTAAACAGACAACAATTTTTTTATAAATCCATGAATATTTTTCGAAAATCTTGAACTTTATCTGAATACATGGACACTTCCTAACACCATGTCAAAATGATTTTTTTTCAAAGTGAGGAGTTGTCTATTTCTTAACCGTTTTCTATTTGGGGAAGAAAAATAATTAGCTGGCCGGTTTTCTCAGGAGCAAAAGAGTGGTGCCGGTTTTTGTCTGCTGAGCCCGGTGCATTTTAATCCCTACCATGTGCTATGACGTTTAAATGAAGTTTGAGGCAAGCTCCTTTTTGGGCGACTTTTCACGTCATTTAGGCCAGCATTCAACAATGCAACTTTTTTTTGTACTAATGGGCTAGTGGCTACAACAGTTTTATTGGACACTAATAACGTGCGAACATTCCTAGCTAGACCCCGAATAGAGGTGGTGCCACCGGTGATCCCAAAGGCGTGTGGGCGCCGCCTTCACTACTTCGGTGGCCGCGGCGGCAACGACTCCTCATCGTCGCGGAGTATTGTCATGACGGATGAGAGGGCAGTCAGGATGCCGGCGCAACGCGGCACGCTGCACGATGTTCGCCAAGTCCTACGAGGTGTCAGCCTGGTCCGCGCAAACCTTGACCTCGTGAAGGCCTGGGGCCGTGAGCGACCGATGACCACCATGGAGACGGATGCGTGCCTTTGGGAGGGACACGGTCAAGGATCCCGGGCCAGGTTCGGCGTCGGCCGCGACGACCTTCCACACAACACAGGAGGAAGCGGATTGGCTTCTCTGCGAGCGCCAGGTGGCGACTGGGCAAGGCGGCCGCTCCCCGGCTTCCTTCCGCCGCTCGAAGGACCACTCCGACGATGATGACACGGACATTGATGACAGTGCCACTGATGAGCAATAATTTTGTGCTCATGCGTGCCACCATTGCTTAAGACGAATAATCCTAAATGTTTTGAGAGAATCACTCTGATATTGATACTAATGACTAACGGGTGCAAGAAATTGCGAAATTCTTTGTTTAATGTGTTCTCACATGAAATGGGCTCAAATAGGGAAGATTATCATTATATAGGAGGAAACAAGAAATGTGGTGAAGAAGGCAAGTCAATTGAAGGCGCAACATGCTATATATCAATGGAAGACGTTGTCTTTTTGCCCGACCCAAACGGACTGAATGCGGACAAAACAAGCATCTGTTTGGGGTCATGCTTTGAAGATGCTGCAGAAATTATCATAAAGTGACGAGGTAGGGCCCATTTCATTTCTTTGAGGGCATCTTCAATAGATTGTATGTTAGTCTTGTTGGTAAAATGTCCATGTCATCAACCAACAAGCTATCATACAACTACTCCAATAGGTCGTATCTAAGCTATCCAATGAATGATGAAAAAATAAATATGATTGTTCTCTATTTCACCTTGAAGCTTATGCAAAGGTTATTGATTATTCTACATACAACTTTGCTCTCTCTCCATATTTATTACATGCCACATCATCACTATGTCCTAGGTGACAAATTTACCAATACATATCTTACAGCTGTTGGAGATGCCCTGACGAAGCAGGGTGCAGCTTTATGCAAGTTTTTCAGAAATTTTCATACATCAGCCTAGTAGAAAGGCAACACATCTATGGAGAAACGGTGCAATTGTACAATAAGATGGAAAATACGTGATTGGTTATGCATGATAAAATATGTTTATGAACTCGGCGACAATTATAAAAGAAAATATATGCATCAATTGCAACGTCACGCATGGTCCATTCACTCACAATTGCTAGGGTGGCAACTCACTCTGAAACCATGTAAGTTACTCGCAACTAATGTCACGGAGTGCAAATGAGAAGATTGCCTTTCGTCAATTCTTGTGATCGATGAACACTTGAACAGGCAGTTCACATTCAAAGGCACATGTTTCTGAACAAACCGAGCAAGGAATTCCATGCAAAGGATGACCGGTCACCTGTGCTTCCATCGGTACCTAGAAGACGGGGAGTGGATAGCGCCGGTGACGGTGCGGGTGCGACGACCCTGTTGCTTCTGCTTCCCGTGGCTTTTTGTCGCCGGCGGCTTACTATGGCGACCGGTGGTATTCGTACCCCCGTCGTCCTCCGTGTCCGTGTCCGTGTCCGTCATCATCTCTCCAAAGCAGGCAGCGGCATCCACCGGCAGCTCCTCAAATGAATCGTCTTCTTCTACGTCATCATCCACCCGTCCATTGAAGGAAGAATACCACGGTGAACTGCGGAAAGGACTAGGAGTAGGCAGAACGAGCCTGTGTTCCCTCTGTCGCGTGGCCCACACAAACATCTCCTTCCAGCTCGCCGCCGGCAGGTCGTCGTCGGAGTCGATGTCGCAGAGGAGCGACCACCACAGCGTGTTCCCCGGCAGCGCCTTGTACCTGGGCAGCCAGAGCTGGCGGTCCCGGTCGGCCACGAAGCGCCTCAGCTCGGTGCAGGTGCTCTCCACGCTCGCTAGGTCCTTCCCGTCGGCGAGCCTCTCCACGATCGCCACCATGGCGTCGCCTGGGAGGGACGTGAGGGTGGGGGCGCGCGGCGCCCGCCCCGGCACCACGCCGTGCTCGCGGCATATGTCTGACAGGATGCGACGGCAGAACCCGCCGGTGACCGACCTCCAGAGCGTGGCCGTCCGGGAGCCGTCGCTCCGCAGCAGCTTGCGCCCCGTGTCGTCCAGACCGCCGGACAAGAGCGGCGCGAGGGAGAGCGCGTCCAGGCAGACCCAGTACGTGCGGATCCGGACAGAGCAGACCTGCAGCTGCAGGTAGAAGATGACATGCCGCCCGTTGGTGCACATCCTCAGCGCGGCGCCGTCCATGTCGTGCCGCGGCAGCAGCTGCGGCGCGGTGTACTCCAGGGTGAGGGTCGAGGCCGTCGCGCCCACCTCTGTAGGAAGCCGGCAGGTATACGACGGATCCCCGCTGTGGCGGCGGGCCACGATGAAGCCCGACTCGAGGAAGGCGGCGTGGAGCACGATCACTAGACGACCCAGGAGGCGCTCGCCGTCCCACTGGTTGGCGTCCACTAATCCGTGGAGGGGAGAGACCAGCGACGACATGGCTGGCGACGAGCACGAGGTGAGTTCAGGTGATCCCCCTGATCGTTTAAAGCGGTGTCGTCTGGGTGAGTTTTCAATGGCAAGAGCTATGCTGGTTTGGCGAAGCCCATTGCAATGAGACACAACAAGTCTCCATCCGACATCTTGGAAATTTCACCACAGGTTTCTACCCAGCTCCTTTTTCCTTTCTCTAACATAGTATAGACACAGACGCGCACACGTTAATACATACTAAGATACACACCTCTATGAACTCACGCACGCACACATTACCCTATGAGCACTTTCGAGAGACTAACCCGGTATATCATCTTGAAATTGACGAAGTCACCGCAAACGCCTTCGTAATATTACTTTATGGAGCTTGCTTTTTACCGCAATTCATTTCAGGTT
>NC_057811.1:44281155-44308028 GCF_018294505.1 Triticum aestivum | reverse complement strand
ACTGGGTTTTGGCCGAGCCATCTAACATTTATCATAGTTGCACTTCACCCCTCAGCCCACCCTCACAAATGCCCAAAGCGAGGCTTGTCGTTAAGTCAAAGTAGTTGACCATTACTTAGCTCAGTTACTGACGCGTGGGACACCCCCTGACGGCCCATCTGTCAATGAATGCTCGATCATAGGTGGCCCCAGCGCCCGTCTATCAATGGTTGTGCGGTCATAGGTGGCCCCAATGCCTATCTATTAGTGGCTGGCTAATTAGTTGGCCCCAAGGCCCATCTGCCAGTGGCTGGCTAATTGGCCAAAAAAGGTTGGCTTATAATGCCGCGCAAGGGACTCAAACTTGAGCTCAGTCGCTCAAACTGCATCGGATGGGCCATTTGAGCTAATATGTGTGCATGTGTTTCTGTGACGGAACCGTGTCATTTTGTCCTGATGGACGCGAAGGATGGATCCAAGATTCGATGACCTTCAAAATGGTGGACAGTTGTCGGTGTCAAACAAAGCAGTGGAAGCTCGCCGGAGGATTGTCTCTATGTGCTCATGCGAGTCGAGTGGTGCATAGCACATTCATAAGTTGACATGCATAGCACATTCTTTTATATCTGTTCTCAAAACAATTTGGACTGGGTTATTTTTCCAATGTTCTAAAGATTATTGGTTCCTTTGCAAAATTATTCTGTCCAACAGTACTAGTCCATGCCAAAACTCAGAAAAAAGAGTCCAACATAGTAGGACAGTAGCATGTACTTGCAAAACAATCAAAAATAGTGCAGCATGTCCAATGTTTTGTCTATCTATAGTACTCAATGCCAACCCCACTAAAAGTAGTCCAACATATAAGGATTTCAGCTTTTGTCATTTCCCCACAAACTAGATTACATAAAAGGCTCCATGTAAAAGGAATTCAATTTTTGAGACTTTTTCATTTTTTTTTTCAAAATTGGGCCAAACTTGCAAGGATGTCTATTCAGAGCAAATGGTTGAGAATTTTGCCTTCGTTTGTGGCTAGTGCGAACACTCATAATATGCAAAATTGAAATCACTTTTGTCAATTGTACAACCAAACTAAAGAACACTTGTAGTTCAAATTTGAATTACTTAAGGTAAATCTCTAGAAATTCATTATATCAATGAAATATAGCAAAAACACTCTGAAATTCATAAAAGATCTGCAGTTCGCATCCAATGTGGTCTACTTTGGGTGATAATTGCAAAGGTCTAAATTTAGTTCTTATTTGTGTTACTTCTTTCACAAAAAACCACTTTGGCACTTGTTAAATGAAAACAAATTATTTTATAACAAAATAATTGGACCTCCTTTGGCAATATTGTTTCAACGGTAATACCCCTCCTTTGGCATCCAATGTGGTCTACATTGGGTGAAATTTTAAAAAGGGTTAAAGTTTTAGAAGATTTTTGAAAGTTTCTGGATTTAAATCTATTCAAATTAACTAATTAGAAACTCATTTTTGGCAACCGATAGAAGTAACACAAATTTGAGTCAACCTCTAAACATTCGTGAGAGAGGGACGAACTAGATAGGTTGTGCGGCTCTGCCATGCCAAATAAAATTCAAGCAAATCAAATTCATTCAAATAACATGCAAACAACTCAAATTTCATTTAAGTTTTAGGATTTTTACAGGCATTCAAATGAAATTTGAGTCAACCACTAAACATAAATACTGGCGTTACTAACCCTAACTGCTAGTCCTAATATACTCGTTGCCGTCATCAACGTTGAACCCACTATCGATGTCCAGGGAGTCATCGCTCACGAGGTCGACCGTGGCGGAGGCCACCAAAACAACGAGCGTGGTGTGGAGCCCCGGCATGTCAGCCAGGTAGTCAGGGTGGTGGTGCGGTCCCTTGGCTGATTTGCGCATTGCCAGGATGAGCCATGGCGAGTCTTCAGGGTCACTGGCCTCGCTGGCCACTGAATGTTTCTACTCCACCACCAGGGTGGATCCAACTCCTTAGGGACGCGGAGGCCTCCGTGCACCATGGAGCTCATCTCTCGATTGGTGCGGACGCTGCCTCGCGGAGCGGAGCGCGACGCAGAACCCTCGCTAACTTGCACCCGCTATGCGGCTATCATGTATTGGAAGCTGCGCCCATCCTAAAAGTCATACCGCCCATTGGTGTTATTGCACGGCCACGTGTAGGGGCCGCCTAACTGCTGGATCCGGGCGACATTATCCTCGGCGAGGATTTGCATCCAATGAGGGTTGTTTGTCGTGTAGCCCAGATCCACCCTCTCATCCGACGTCAACCCCGTCGAAATTCCCTAATGGCTCACGCCATTGCAACCGAACCGACACTGGGCACAGGCTCCACCGAGACGCCCCCATGCTAAGATGTCAGCCCAACGACAAGCGTGTATCCGACACCATGATGTCGCGGCCGAGAAGCTCGGCTTCTTCGACTATGAGGCAGCATGACATCCTAGTAATGCCACTGTGCGGCATTACCACTAGTGAACTGATCATAACTTTTTAAATTCCGTTGCTAGTAAGGACATGCAATGTGTTATACTGATATGTGATGTTGTGGGATCAAAACATTCAGAATTTTTATTTATTTTGGTAGCACTTTTAAATATAATGTTGGAACATGGGTCCCGCATGTCAATGGGGACCTACCCCTAAAATCCAACAAACTCATCAAAGAAAAGTCAAGTATAAATGTATAATTCACATCAACAACGAAGTAATGCTCTATCTACGAACCATCCACAGTGTAGCAATTTTGTGCCTCTAAGGTTGCCTCTAGCTCATGGAGGCTGCCTCTATACACTGTGAGTTATAGTTTTGTTGCCACCAAGCTTAGCGTCGCCTCCAACCTTAGAGTCAGCCTCTAACAAATAAACTGTTCTAAAGGTCCTACGCGTCAGCAAGAATAAGAGCAAATGGCTAGAGGAGAGAGGCATATACATGAGTGGTCGGAGATTATTTTATTTTTGGTGCGCTTCAGATTAGAGGCTGCCTGGAGTTTTATATATTGTGTGCGTTTCATCTCAAAGTAGAGGCAAGCACGTGGGATCCACCTTAGAGGCAGGTCTGCCTCTATACACTGGTGGTGCTCTAGGGCTTATTTGGTTCAAGGATTTTCATAAGAATTTTGGAGGATTAGAATCCTTAGAAACTTTTCCTATTTCGGTTGTTTGGTTCAAAGGATTGAGTCTTATAGAAAATTTTCTGAAGGATTTTTTAGTACTACTTTCATAGAATGCAATGAAACAACCCAAAAGCCTGCAGGATTGAGATGAGCATTCCAGTCCTATATTTCTCTTAGGACCTTGATAAGTGTCACTCGTGTGGCACGAACTCATGACAATTCCGATTTTTTATGGCAAGTTAAGTGATGCGTTGATAGCAACTTTAGTTGTCAAGCATGGCAACTTACTTTTGAATGCCAAATTTCATTTTTTTTCGAGTTTGTTTTTTATGGCAATTTTAGTTGTAAATAACGTTAGGGCTGGAGTGCTTCGTGCCACACGTGTGACATTTATCATTTGGGTTTTCTTATTCTCTCGTTTTTTGAATCGTGCGAAAGAGTCCTTAGTCACTTTCCAGCAAAAGAAAAGAGTCCCTTAGTCACGGAGAAGATTTACGGGCTGACGTGGCGTCATCGGGTCGGGTTAGTGACTTAGTGAGGGACCATAGAGGAATTCAAGGGTAGACGTTAGTGGGATTGGTGGAGGATTAGCCCATAACCCTGTCTGTAACCATTTTGTCGCTAGGTTTAGATTATTGCTGCAGAAATTGTCAGCCAGGGCCCTCTTCAATTCTTTGACGGAGTAGGCTACAGTTTTAGAACAGTTTTTCAGAATATATCATACGTCAACCTAGCCGAGAGTCAACTCATCTATGAAGAAACGGTGCAATTGTACAGTAAGATGTAAAATGTAAAGATAAAATATGCTAAAGGGGATTGATTGTGCTTGTGCATGATAATAAAGGAATTGAGTTCAGGTGGACACGATCACCCGTTGCCTTTTCAGGTAGACTTGAGGCCACGGGATCTTAGAAAAGATGAGCAGTTCATATATTTATTCTTGCCCATATTCGCAAAAGAAAAGAAAAAAGCACTCCAACAACTCTAACTCTTCTGTTCTGCACATATGACACTGCACGGCTGTTATCATAAAGTGGATGAGCAACATTCATCTTATTGTATAGGCAATATACATAGTAGCACATTTTCTTCAACTGGCAAAAGTTTGGTGAAGTACAACAAATGAGAAGATTGTGTTTTGTTAATTCTTGTGATCGATGAACAGACAGTTCAGTGTGCCATTCCAAGGCAGATATTTCTGAACATCACAAGAACTGGCAGCAAGGATGACCGTTCACCTGTGCTTCCATCGGTACCTAGAAGACGGGGAGTGGATAGCGCCGGTGCCGGTGCGGGTGCGACGGCCCTGCTGCTTCTGCTTCTCGTGGCCGCCTGTCGCCGGCGCCTTACCATGGCCATGGCGGCGACCGGTGGTATTCTTGCCCCCGTCGTCCTCCGGCATCATCTCTCCAAAGTAGGCAGCGGCATCCACCGGCAGCTCAAATGAATCGGATCCAAAATGCCAATTCCATGAATCGAGGATAGAAAACTGCGGTAAGTTGAGGATACGAGTCGGACGAAGAAACCAATGCTCCCTCCGTCGCGTGCCCCGCACAAACATCTCCTTCCAGCTCGTGCTCGTCTCCGGCAGGTCGTCGTGGGAATCGCCGTCGCCGCCGAGCGACCAGCACCACCACCACAGCCTGTTCCACCGTAGCGCCTTGTACCTGGGCATCCAGAGCTGGCGGTCCCGGTCGGGCTCGGCCACCAAGCGCCTCAGCTCGGTGCAGGTGCTCTCCACCCTCAGGAGATCATTCCCGTCGGCGAGCCTCTCCAGGATCGCCGCCATGATGTCGCTCGGGAGGGACATGAAGGTGGGGACTCGTCCCGGCACGACGCCGTGCTCACGGCATAGATCCGAGAAGATGCGCCGGCTGAATCCGTTGCTGACCTTCCTCCAGAGCGCGGCCGTCGGGGAGCCGTCGTTCCCCAGCAGCCTGCGCGCCGTGCCATCCAGATCACCCGACAGGAGCGGCGCGACGGAGAGCGCGTCCAGGCGCACCCTGTACATGCCGGTCCGGACAGAGCAGGCCTGCAGGTAGAAGATGACGTGCCGCCCGTCGGTGCACACGCTCAGCGCGGCGCCGTCCATGTCGTGCCGGGGCAGCAGCTGTGGCGCGGTGTACTCCAGGCCCATGGACAGGATCGAGGCCGTCTTGCCCAGCTCTGTCGGAAGCCAGCAGGTAGACGACAGATCCCGATCCCGACGGTGGGGGCGGGAGACGATGAAGCCCGCGTCGAGGAAGGCGGCGTGGACCACGATCACTAGACGGCCCAGGATGCGCTCGGCGTCCCACCGGCGGGCGTCCACTACCCCGTGGAGGGGAGAGACCTTCGACGACATGGCTCGCTACGAGCGCGAGGTGAGGTCCGGTGATCCCTTGGTTATAATTGTCTAAAGAGGAGTGTGGTGAGTTTTCAATGGCGGAGCTAGCTGGTTTTAACTTTTTGACGAAGCCCATTGCGGTGACTTTTTGTTTTGAAAATGAATTGCAATGACAATAAGACGCCACAAGTCCCCATCCCACACCTTGAAAATTTCACCACAGGTCCCTATGCTCCCAGCTCCCTGATGTTTTTTTTTGAGCTTGCTTTTTATGTACGGCAACTCCTTTTTCCTACGTTTGTGTTGTGTGGTATGGTGGCCTTGTTGGGTTTGTAAATGGATCATCCTTTGCCGTCTCTCAGCGATTTCTAGCTGCCGTCTGATCCACACGGGGGCCAACAGAGAGGCTGAAGAAGTCAAACCAAGGTGCAAACTAAGCAGCATACACCATACTTTATTACAAGTTTGACTAAAATTTAGTCAAGTCTCAGACTCCAGACCTTTGCAGGCATCAGTATGCATAACAAGTCTTTCAGGATGTTCTATAACCCATTTTAAAGTTTGGAAAAACCAGGCCCAACTCGTATGCATGGGACTTTGTCTCTAGTACACCATATAACACGGGAAAAACCCAGTTATGTGCATCAATTGCACATGCAGCTACCAACTGCCGTATAGACCTATCATTAAGTGTCATAGCATCCGCAGTATGGGCCTACATCCAGCTAAAAATCCACTCCAACAAGGTTAAAAACTAACAAAGCACTTTCTGAAACACTCCTCATAACTCTTTCCCTTGAACTGGAAAGGAACAAGAGTGCCTGTCAATTTCTACAACACTTTCATGCGGCGCTCTCTACTTCATCTTTGAACGAATACAGAAGCTGGAAACTATCCTCATACTTTTCATAAATGTTGTGAATAGCATTTGTTTACCATAATAAACTCTCGTGTATGGCAATTCTGGACCATTTTTTTCTTCAAATTGGTTTGCAATTTAGTAAGCTATGTTAGAGTTTTCTCTTACCCAGTTCTACACAACATCAGTTATCCATCTCCTCTTGGCATCCCTCAATCTTTGAGTTATGTTCACACTAGGACAATTGTGTTATACTTTGATCTGCAAATAAAAATATAGTTAGCAACTGAATATGAAACTAAATTAATTTTACTATGTTAGAACATCATATGCAAAAACTAAATTAATTTTACTATGTTAGAACATCATATGCAAAATAGTCAGCAGTGTATATGCAATTTGTTAGCACCTGAAATAAAGTTTTGACCTCCACCTACATCTTGGAAAAGCACAATACACAGTGAACCTTGTTGGATCACTATGATCAATTTTGTACTCTGCTTCATATTTTCTGGGGAATGTAGCTACAACATTTCGACGGTCCACGGCAGAAGGAAAGACCACCCCTTCAGCGATACTTCGATTATCTCTTTCATACATCATCTCAGGCATGTCCTCGTCATCATTCTTAAAAGATCCCATGTCAATGTTCTTGTCTTCCTCTTGTTCATCTGTATTTGAAAAGTTTTGCTGGATGTAGTCCTAATCCTGCTGCTCTGGATTCCTCTCATGGCCTAGATCAGGGAACATTCTCTGATCCTCTTCATCTGAACCTAGAACATCATCAGGCTCTCCCTCCTCGGTTATAGGATCTGTGGGAATCTGAGTGGGAGACTTAACATTCCAACTCTCACCATAACCAGGTCGAGATGGCACTTTTGCACTAGGAGTTCCTGGAGGATGATAGCAACTACTTGGAGCTGCTATGTTGCTCCTTGAACTAGTACCAAAAGATTTTGGTTTGTTTTCCTAGGGCAGGGGGCTTTGTTGTTCTCGCAGCTGCTTCTGGTATGGATCTCTGTATGACAGTGGCTTCAATTTTGTAGTTTATAACAGTGCAGTTGTTTCAAACATCAGAACTAGCTCATCATCACACTGCAAAGGGATCCGTCCAAGGCAATTTTTCTGGTGCCAACATCTAAACTCAACTGCATCGTATAGACCCCACAGATATTTAGCATATATTGCATCCCTAAAATCATTGAATTTGCTTGTACCACACCCACAAGGGGGAAAGTGAAGCATGTGCGTAGATCCTTAGTACTAGCCATTGCTAAAGCAGTCATTTCCATTCTAACCGACAGAAAAAACGTGCACGTTGTATTTGTCCTATGACTGCAAGCACAGCCAAAATCATCACACACAACTACCAAAATCACAAGTATGTACTCATGAGAGAGGAGCAGATGAACTTACCCGTTCGGGATCTGCTGCCCTCTCTTTTTCATCGACGACACAGTCCTCTCCATCGACGACACTCATTTTATTGCTGCCTCATGAGCTATGGGTCTTACCATCGTAACCGATGCAGATGTGGCGAGGATCTCTCACGACATTGACCACATGACGACCAGGGCTCAGATGAATCGCTGCCGATAGCTAGGGTTAGCATTTGCCTGCGTCGCCACTGCGCTTGGTTCTAGAGAGCGATAGGGGAGATAGAGGGAAATGAGAAGTGAGACCTATGCAGAAACCATGTGTAAGGAAAGGGTAGGGGAATCTACTGTCCAAAACGGTGCTCCACCGTGGTGAAACATCACTAACCAGACGGATCCGTCACAGAAGGGAATTCAAGTGAGTCCTAGGACAAATCTAACGGCAAATCTGAGGCGGAAACGTAACGGCAAACCCTGTGGGTGGGTTGTAATGAGGGGCAAAGATGCAATTGTCCCTGTAAGAAACCATAGATGAAGTATGCCCTTGTATATTTATGTAGCATATGGATTTATTTGATTAGAACCATGCATGAACTAATCACAATTCGTTAAGAAGCGCACTAGTAAGGACAAGTAGTCTAGTATAATGATACTAGATTATTACTCTATTTTGCCCACAGGGAAGAACCCTAGAGAAACCCTCCCTCCGATCTAGATCATTGCAGCCAATTGCATCCTCTCGTCACAAAAATGGAGATGGCAACAGTCTTTACAAACCCCAAACTGGATACAGGTCTAGAGCATTGGCACTTTGCACAATATTAGTAGAAAGTAGAAACGCTCATAGTAGATTTGCACATTGTGAAACAATATAGGTCGAGAGCATTAGCACCTGAGGAATCAGAAGATGTGGTCATTCGAACATAATATTCAACACACAAATCATCGAAGTTGTGAGCAGTTGAAAGTGCTTGTTATCGACTAGAGGGGGGTGAATAGGCGATTTTTATGAAAGTCTTCAAAACATGAGGTATTTGAAGACAAACGATAGAAATGAACCTATTGATATGCAGCGCAAGGTAGACTACACTAGACAAGCCATAGTCAAGTAGGCAATGAACTGAAAGCATGAAGACTATCAGCAGCTAGGTAGAATGGATCAGGATGGAAGACAGTATGAAGCCAAACAGTAAACAGTCTTCACACAGTGAAGACAATCAGATCATGCAAGCAGGTAATGACTTCACGAAGGCAAATTGTAAAGTAAAGGAAGCGGAGGATAGAACCAGTAGCTTGGTGAAGACAAGGATTTGGTAGACCAGTTCCAGTTGCTGTGACAACTGTACATCTGGTTAGGGAGGCTGAGATTTAACTCAGAAGACCGCGTCTTCACCTTATTCCCCTTGAGCTAAGGACACCCAGTCCTTGCCCAATCACTCTGGTAAGTCTTCAAGGTAGACTCCCAAACCTTCACAGACTTTGTTCACTGGCAATCCACAATGGCTCTTGGATGCTCAGAACGTGACGCCTAATCGGCTGGAGGATTCACAGTCCTCAAGTGTAACAAGTCTTCAGGTCACACGGACAGAAAGACTTCAGTGATGCCTAACACTCTTTGGCTCTGGGTGTTTTGGGCTTTGTCCTCGCAAGGATCTCTCTCTCAAATGCTTTGGAGGTGGTTTCTCTCAAACGACAAAAGCCGTGCACTAACTCTGAGCAGCCACCAATTTATGGTGTAGGGGTGGGCTATTTATAGCCAGGAGGCAATCTGACCTGATTTGTCCGAAATGACCCTGGGTCACTAAGGAATCGACACGTGTCCAACGGTCGGATTTCAAACACACGCGGCAGCTTGACTTGGGCTACAAGTAATGCTAACTCATCCAACTCTAGATAAGGTTTGCTCTGATTTGGTTGAACATCACTTCAGTCACTCTGACTTTGTTCACTAGGACCCCACTTAACAGTACGGTGGTTCCTATGACTCAACAAAGAAGAAAAGGAAACTACGAAACAACTATGTCTTCGCACTTCATAGTCTTCATATGAATGTCTTCTGATGTCATAATCTTCATCGTGAATGTCTTCACGAACCACCATTGTCTTCAATGTCTTCACACATTTTTAGGGGTCATCTCTGGTAGGTAAATTGAATCGATAAGGGACTACTACCTGTGTTATCCTGCAATTCTCACAGACACATCAGTCCCTCAACCAGGTTTGTCATCAATACTCCAAAACCAACTAGGGGTGGCACTAGATGCACTTACAATCTCCCCCTTTTTGGTGACTGATGACAAACCGGTTGAAGTTTTCAACGGGGATAAAAAAATGTGAGAGTTAAGGATAAAAGCATTGTCTTCATAAGTTGCAAAAGGCTACCCCTGAAGATGTGCATATAAGTAGTTTGCCTTTGAATGCAAATGCACATGGCAGGTTTTACTTTGTGGAGATCCTCTTCAACTTATGAAGACAATTCATCATGCATGTATAAGAATAACGAAGATAATGACATGCATAATGAGAAATGGGCGTCTGTAGAATGACTTCATGCGGGATTTATCATCGCATCACAAAGTGGCAGCAAAACAACGTAGCAGACGACCATCGAGTTTAAGTGTTACAACTCAAAAACCAAATTGTTTCAAAAGACAAGAGTTGTAAAGACTTAGCAAAAATAATGCAACCACCCATATGGACCCGCTTGAAGACTATCAAATCATATGCTTCTCCCCCTTTTGTTAGTAATGACCAAAAAGGTTTGAAGACATAGACTCTCTACTCGTTCCCAGCTGGAGTAGATCATGGAGCAGGGTCGTCGTTGGAGTTTGGTGGTGCAGACGGGCCTGACGCAGAATCCAGATGCAGTGCAGCCATGGTCGGTGAAGTGGCGTCGTCTTCTTCATCGATGACTCTCGCAACAACAGTTGTAGCCGAAGACGAATATTCAGAATATTCAATAGACGGAGTGTGACGCCAACTTGCATTTGGTGGATGCCTGGGGTCAAACTTGAAGTTCTCTGTGAAGCCATCGTCGTGAAGATCGTCTTCAGGACAAAGCATTGTGAGGCTCTTCCAAGACCGCCGACAGGCTTCATGAGTAACAGATGAGTTCTTGGTGGCCAAGTTTCGAATGTGATTGACATCCACCAAGAGACTCTGCATCTGACGCTTCAGCCAGTCATGATGCTTATCCGGCTTTTGATGCAATGCCACCAGAAGCTCTCGGTCATTGAGTACACGAGGACGCTTCTGAGGCCTTTGGGCAATTGTACTTGCAGTGGCTTCAGTGTTAGCACGGTGTGGCACTCTCATGTTTCCAGCCAGAGGATAAGCAGGGGTTGCATCATTGGGGACAAGAATTCCTTCAATTGGCTGCGAGAAGCTTCGATAATCAGCATTCTGAAGATGTAGGGGCTTCTTGGTAGGCTCGGGGTAGATGGCTTCAATAGACGGATCAACTTCAGGCAGAAATACAAGATGGTTGCACACTGAGGGCTGATAATCAATGGTGGAATGAAGCTTAATCAAGCGCATCACCCATGGTGCATAGAACTTCAGACCAAACAGATCAATTCCAGAAGCAGCAAGTGTCTGATGAAGAAGTCTTGAGTGTTGAATCTGATGCCATTGATGATATAGAATACCAAAGTCTTCATGGCGCATTCAAGTTTAGCTTCAGAAGAATGTCCCTTGATGGGCCATAGAGTACGCCTCAGAATATGATACACTGTGCGTGGCAAGTACTCGAGATCCTTCACAAATAACTCCTTTGGGTATTCAACATCTTGTGGCAATGGCTTCACCATGCTAAGCATTTGGCTCATGTTTGGCTCAGGCCTCTGAAAAATGCTCTGCAGCTCATCTCTATGAAGCTGACAACCAGGTTTATATAATTCACCTGGAGTGGGCAGGGAAATAAGCTCGATGATGTCTTGAGCGTTCGCTTCGTGATGTACATCACCTGTCATCCACTCAAGTATCCAAGTCTTCGGATCCCTGTTGTAGCCTCGAATGTGGAGTGTAGCGTAGAACTGCAGCAGAAGCTCCTCATTCCAGTGTTCTTTGTCAGTCACAAACAGCAGAAGACCAACATCCCAATACCAGTCAAGAGCCTCTTCAAGACAAGGCAGCCCAGCTATAGCTTCACAATCCAGACGCATGTGTGGAAAGATCCGGTCTTGATTGTACAGGATGCATGAGTAGTAGCTTCACTGCTGGTGGCTCCAAAATCTATCAGAGGAGATCTTGGGCATCGAGCATGGATTCTTGGCGCTGTCAAAGAAGGTGTTGTGCTCTCTGAAGTTGTGCACGCTGAAAGAACCCTATGTAGTTGCAGCACTTGGAAGCCTTGGCAGACGTGGCTTGGGCTTCTGAACTTGAGGCCTTTCCTCCACATGATAATTGTACTGTGGTCCGGGAGCAGTGAGTGGAATCATATCAGACCATCTGACTGTGACAAGCTCACCTTCGCGATTGAACGCACGTTCCATGCTATGTGGCCTTGGAGAAGGAACGGCTCCATCAGAGATGATTGGCGTCACGGTGGCTTCAGCATTCATAGTAGCTTCAGGCTCCACATTGTCTTCAGCCATGACAGAGTCATTGGCTTCAGTGGCGTTATTGGTGGAAGCCTCAGGGTTTTCAACCTCCATCTGTTCAAGGACTGGAGGGTCGGGCACAATCACATTCTCCTCGAGAATGACTTGATCATTTGCTGGGGGTGTGGCTTCTCTTTCTTCTTCTCGTTCTTCTTCGGCTGATGCAGCCGGTGAGGGAGTCCTGGATTAGGGGGTCCTCGGATAGCCGAACTATGTACTTTGGCCGGACTGTTGGACTATGAAGATACAAGATTGAAGACTTCGTCCCGTGTCCGGATGGGACTCTCCTTTGCGTGGAAGGCAAGCTTGGCAGTTCAGATATGTAGATCTCCTCCCTTGTAACCGACTTTGTGTAACCCTAGCCCCCTCTGGTGTCTATATAAACCGGAGGGTTTAGTCCGTAGGACAACAACAACCATAATCATAGGCTAGCTTCTAGGGTTTAGCCTCTACGATCTCGTGGTAGATCAACTCTTGTAATACTCATATCATCAAGATCAATCAAGCAGGAAGTAGGGTATTACCTCCATCGAGAGGGCCCGAACCTGGGTAAACATTGTGTCCCCCGCCTCCTGTTACCATCCGCCTTAGATGCACAGTTCGGGACCCCCTACCCGAGATCCGCCAGTTTTGACACCGACATTGGTGCTTTCATTGAGAGTTCCATTGTGCCGTCACGATAAAGGCTTGATGGCCCCTTCGATCATCAGCAACGATGCGATCCAGGGTGAGGTTTTCCTCCCCGGACAGATCTTCGTATTCGGCGGCTTCGTACTGTGGTCCAACTCGCTTGGCCATCTGGAGCAGATCGAGAGCTACGCCCCTGGCCATCAGGTCAGGTTTGGAAGCTTGAACTATATTGTCGACATCCGCGGAGACTTGATCTTCGACGGATTCGAGCCCATGTCAGGTGCGCCGCACAGTCACGATGATCATGACTTAGCTCTGCCATCGGACGGTGTTCGGGAGATCACACCTGTGGCCACTCCGGCCCTCAGTTCAGAGCAGATCGTGCCATCCGAGGACGGGTCGATGGACCCCGCCATGGAGGTCGCACACTCAGCGGCGATAGAGCCGAACACTGACTTCACCTCCTATGAGACCCGTGTTTCCGGACACTTGGATTCGTCCCTGGCTACGGGCTCCGAACCGCCTGCGTCCGTGCCTATCGAATCTGATTGGGCACCGATCATGGAGTTTTCCTCCGTGGATATCTTTCAGAACTCGCCCCTGGGCGACGTGCTAAATTCATTAAGGTCTCTCTCCTTGTCAGGAGACCCTTGGCCGAACTATGTCCGGCTGGAGTGGGATGCGGACGGTGAAGAAATTCGTTCCCCACCCACCACCCACTTAATAGCCACTGTCGACGACTTAACCGACATGCCCGACTTCGGCTCCGAAGACATCGACGGTATGGACGACGATGCAGGAGACGAACAGGAACCACCGCCCATGGGGCGCTGGACTGCCACCTCATCATATGATATATACATGGTGGACACCCCCAAGGAAAGCGATGGCAATAAGGCAACGGAGGATAATCCCTCCGAGAAGCAATCCAAGCACCAGCGTCAGCGGCGCTGCTCTAAGCCCCGCCATAGCAAAAGCAGCGATACCGGCACACGAGACAATAACACTTCAGATAATGCCGAAGACGAAGACAATCCCCTCCAGCCAGGCTTCGAGCAGGAGGATGGGCAAGCCAGCCCTAAAAAACAGGCGACAGACGGAGAATCAGAAGATGACACTTACATGTCCCTCTCCAAAGACGAGGCGAGCCTCGGCGACAAAGAATTTATCGTGCATGAGGATCCCGTCGAGCAGGAGCGCTTCAAGCGCCGGCTTATAGCCACAGCAAAAAGCCTGAAGAAAAAGTAACAACAGCTTCAAGCTGACCAAGATCTGCTAACGGATAGATGGACCGAGGTCCTGGCAGCCGAGGAATACAAACTCGAGCGCCCAACCAAAAGTTATCCAAAGCGCAGGTTGCTACCCCAACTCGAGGAGGAAGCATTAAAACCTACACTACCAGCGTATGATGCGGCTGATCGGCCACCTCGTGGCCGAGACAGAGCGGCATATCAGCCCGAAGTCCAGCCCGCACCCCATCGCCAGTCAAATAAAAACACCAAGGCCCAGGGCAACACGCAGGACCTGCGAGACATATTGGAAAACAAAGCAGGACATAAAAGATCGATCTACGGATCACGAGGGCGCCCCCAAATGCGTGACGACAACCGTCACGCCGGATATACTAAAAGCAAATCTGGCCGGGCCGAATACAGCTGACATGACTCGTATGAACTGCGTCGTGATATAGCCCGGCACAGAGGCGCCGCACACCCCCTATGCTTCACCGATGAAGTAATGGATCATGAATTTCCAGAGGGGTTTAAACCCGTAAACATTGAATCATATGATGGTACTACAGACCCCGCGGTATGGATAGAGGACTTCTTCCTCCACATTTACATGGCCCGCGGGGATGATCTACACGCCATCAAGTATCTCCCACTAAAACTCAAAGGGCCGGCTCGGCATTGGCTGAATAGTTTGCCGGCAAACTCCATCGAAAGTTGGGAGAACCTGGCAGACGCATTCCTGGACAACTTCCAGGGCACTTATGTGCGACCACCGAATGCTGATGATTTATGTCACATAATACAACAGCCCGGAGAGTTAGCCAGGAACTTATGGACTCGGTTCCTAATTAAAAAGAACCAAATTGTCGATTGTCCGGATGCCGAAGCCCTAGCGGCCTTTAAACATAACATCCGTGACGAGTGGCTCGCCCGACATCTCGGCCAAGAGAAGCCAAAATCCATGGCAGCCCTCACGACACTTATGACCCACTTTTGCGCGGGCGAAGATAGCTGGTTGGCCCGTAGCAACAACACAACAAGCAACCCTGGCACATCAGAGGCCAGAGATAGCAACGACAAACCCTGACGCAACAAACACAAGCGCCGCAGACATGGTGAAAACGTGGAAGATACGGCAGTCAATGCCGGATTTAGTGGCTCTAAGCCCGGTCAGCGGAATGGGCCACTCAAAAATGAAAATTCGGGTCCGTCTAGTCTGGACCACATACTCGACCGCCCATGCCAAATTCATGGCACCCCAGGAACACCAGCCAATCATACCAACAGAGAATGCTGGGTCTTCAAACAAGCCGGCTGGTCAAGCGCCAAAAACAAAGATAAGGGGTCCCAAAGCGATGATGGCGACGAGGAGCCCAGATCACTTAATACAGGAGGGCAAAAGAAATTTCCCCCGCAAACCCAAACGGTGAACGTGGTGAACAGCATGCACATTCCCAACCCGGACCGGATGCGCACCCTTAGGGATGTCGACTTAACAGAACCAGTCGTCCCACAATATAAACTAGGGCCGATCACCTTCAACTGCACGGATCGTCCGGTTAACGCCAATCAGGGCAACCCGGCCGCACTAGTCCTCGACCCAATAATTGACGGGTTCCATCTCACACGAGTCCTTATGGACGGAGGCAGCAGTCTAAACCTGCTTTACCAGGACATAGTGCGCAAGATGGGCATCGATCATTCGGTGATCAAGCCCACTAAAGCCACCTTCAGAGGTAGTATACCAGGTGTGGAGGCCAGCTGTACAGGCTCCATCGCCCTTGAGGTAGTCTTCGGATCACCAGACAATTACCGTACCGAAGAGTTAATCTTCGAAATCGTCCCCTTCCGCAGTGATTATCAGGCACTGCTCGGACGAACCGCATTCGCTCGATTCAACGCGGTGCCACATTATGCCTACCGTAAGCTCAAGATGCCCGGTCCACGCGGCGTCATCACGGTTAATGGCAAGGCCGAACTTTCCTTCGGCACCAAAGAGTATACCGATGCCTTAACAGCAGAAGCAACGAGTGGCACCTTGCAGCCGAACCTCGAGGCGACGGCCAGGCCCCCGGACACCGCCAAAGGACTCTGAACTACTTCGCGGCAGGATAGCCCGACTCGTCCAGAGCTCAATTAAACACTCCGACGAAGGCCAGGACAAGCCGCATACAGTGGCTCAACCGCTCTCCGGCACACAAACATTTCTTACATTCCCTTTGCAGGTTCACCTTTGCGCCGACCAGGACTGGCAATATGGAAGCAGCTCGAACGCGCAAGGGAATCCTTAGATATTCCCCGCAATGACCATCCGACTATACTCCCGATCCGCACACAGCTTCTTCCCCCTGGTCTCAGCAGGTTCCACAGTCATATTTCTTTTTTATCACATTACCTGTACTCATACGCATCGACGTACTATTCAAATACAACGTGTGGATTTATATGATGCTTATTTGCTGTTATTTCTTATTAAAATTCCTTTGTCAAGTGGCATCCGTACACCGCGATATGCCTTAAAACATGCCAGGGGCTTCGTTTTACCCATAATACGGCAATAAAGTCCGAACACCTTCACGGAAGTTCGGCACCCCGAACCAATAGCATTATATGCATCAGCTCCGAATCATGTCTTGGGTCAATAGTTGGGTTTGCCCGGCTCCCATGTTTTGGTATGTTACGTTCCGCTATATCGGCTAAGGTAGCACTGGGAGAACTATTGCGATTGTGTCCCGGTTCTTCTGGACGAGCACCTCAGTAGAGAAAGCCGAAAACTGACTGTCATGATACGGCGAGAGCTGGTCAGCTGTTCGAGAGGTTGTAAAATCTTTAAGGATTTCTCCCGCATAATGCCATAACCAATGCAGCGTGCGATGGATCGGTTTTTCTTCCGATCAGGTGCTTATAGAGCCCCTCGTGCGGTCTTCCGAACACCAGGGGCTGCGCCTACCTTCCTTTCCTAAAGCTCCTATGGCTAAGTGAGAGTGATAAAGCCCTATAGTCCGATTGCCTGGTTCGTTGTGCTGAACACCTCCTTCGAAGGACCCAAAGCTGGGGTAAAGAGTGATCAGGTTTATCCCAAACACCCCCGTACTTCTTACGTGGGGGCAGAAGCCGACGACCGGCCAACTCTCAGGATTAATATATAAAACAGCCGCGCAGGAGGATAAACTTTTATATAACAGGCAACAAATAATATAAATGACCTTGTTCAAACATTACAAAGGACAACATGATTTGCATTCATGGAAATATAATGTCCTTGGTGCATAGCTCCGCTGCAAGGTAGGATCCTTTCAGGACACTTTCATAATATAATTCGGGCTTGCGGTGCTCCTTCCCCTCTGGCGGTCCCTCGGTCATCAGCTTTTCAGCATCCATCTTCCCCTAGTGCACCTTTGCGCGGGCGAAGGCCATTCGCGCACCCTCTATACAGACCGACCGCTTGATGACGTCAAGTCGAGGGCAGGCACTTACAAGCCGCTTCGCGAGCCCGAAGTAGCTGCTTGGAATCGGCTCGGCGGGCCATAGCCGGACAATCAAATCCTTCATGGCTAGTTCCGCCGCCTTATGCAGTTCGATCAGCTGTTTCAGTTGATCGGCAAAAGGCACCGGATGATTCGGTGCCAGATACTGCGACCAGAAGAGCTTATCCGCAGTGTTCCTTTCTTTGGCTTGGTAGAATTGGGCGGCATCCGATATGCTGCGGGGCAGCTCCGCAAATACCCCTGGAGAAATCCGAACTCAAAATTAGATACATGATTTTCTCCCGAATACTTGCTTTACATGGAAAAAAGCCTTACCCGCCGCGATTTTCCTCGCCTCCTGGATCTCCTGCAGGGTGCTTTGGGTTTCCCCCCGGGCATCGCTCGTGGCTTGATGAGCCTTGGTGAGTTCGGATTCTTTCTTCGTTAAACTCTGCTCCAAGGTCTCACATTTCTTCACGGCCTCTTGAAACTCCTGCTCAGCTTAAATAACCCTGGCCTCGTGCTTCTCACGAAGAGCCTGCTCTGCGGCTGCCTTTTTCTCGGCCTCGGCCACAGCCTTCTTAAGAGCCTCGACTTCGGTCATCATCCCTAGCGCAAATCATGAAACATATTAAATTCGCTCGAAATAAACGCGAACAAGACTCGTGCATACCTTGTTTATCTCCCAACTGCTTTTTCAACTGGCCAAGTTCTTCTTTGGCCCGCTCCAGACTTTGATTCAGTCCGGAGACCTCCGCAGTTTGAGAGGCAGCAGCCGCTACAGACGCCTGCTTATAAAAGAAGTGAGATAGATGTCATCAAGTGAGTCTTCCTGCGAACATAAGTTTGATCCTCTGTCCGGTTCTTTCTTTCACCGAACAGTGTATCAGGGGCTACTATCCATACCATGACACTCTTCGAAACCTCATAAAACATACCTCAAAACCTTTTATAAGGCTGATACAGGCTTCATTCAGTCCACTCTCAGCAGACTGAATCTTCTCAATCACCGCACCCATAAGGGCACGGTGTTCATCGATGATGGAGGCGCTCTTCAGCACCGCCAACAAAGCATCCGACACCTCTTGTTGGACAGAGGTTGCCGTTGGAACAGGTACGCCCCCTCCAGCCGAGGTAGGCCACCTGCTTGATTCTGTAGCCGTTTTGGTCTCCGGAATTGCATCCGGCGGGGAGCCGAATTCAAGATGGCCCCCGCCGTCAACTCCCATGGGAATCTTCTCCCCCATGTGTCCGTCCCCTGAAGTTTGACCTCCAGGCACCGCCTTCACGATCTTTTCCTCCCCTCCTTGGCCGGGGTCCTTCTGGGACGAAGCCTCGGTGTTATTGACCTATTTGGGGGAAGGGGCCTTCGGGGGCGTCCCGCTCTCCATAGCATCCGAGCTCAGCAAATCCTCTGATGAGGATTGTTTGGTGCGGGACCTTGCCGGACTACAAAAAATATGGCTCAGGTTAAAATATTATGCCATGATGAGTCCGGACGCACAAACATATTCGGACTTTAGATACTCACGAGTTCACCAGGGGCTGGGCCCTGGGATCCCACGTCGGGCCGCTGTCGGTGGCGGCAGTGGACTCTTCCGGAAGAGGAGCTTTTCCCCTCTTAGGCGACGCGGCCTCCAAGTGTATGGAGGCCGTCCTCTTCTTTCTTCCCCCTTCTGGGGATTCATCTTCCTCCTCCTCCTCGTCCTCTTCGGAGGCAGAATTGGCATTGGAGCCTTCGGATATCGTGTCCGAAGTACCGCGGCGACGAAGGCCGCCCCGGGTCTTTTTGGCCTCCTTCTCGGTCTTCTTCTTCGGCGCCTTGTAAGGCGCCGGGACCAGCATCTTCGTCAGAAGTGGGCCGGCCGGTTCTTCGGGCAGCGGGGCCGGACAGTGGGTCCACTCCGCCTTCTTCGTCCAGCCCTAGGAGAGTTGTGGAAAACACATTAAGCATTTCCCTTGGGTTATGCGGATAAAACGTATGATGACTTACCGAGCTTGCAGGGCGGGACAGTTGGTACCCGCGGTCCTCGGCTGAGTCCGGCCATGATTTGCCGGACTTGAAAAGCACCTTCCAGATATCTTCGTGCGAGGAGCCAAAGAGCTCTCGCAGGGTTTGGTGCTTGGCCGGATCGAATTCCCATAGATTGCAAGTCCGGCGTTGACAAGGCAGGATCCGGCGAACTAACACCACATGGACTACATTGACAAGTTTGATGTTCTTGTCTTGCACATCTTTAACGCGTGTCTGGAGCACCGACAGTTCGTCGGACGAAGACCAGTTCATGCCCTTCTTGAGCCAGGACGTAAGCCGCAGAGGGGCTCCAGATCGAAACTCGGGAGCAACGGCCCATTCTGTGCCGCACGGCTCAGTAATGTAGAACCACTGCTGTTGCCACTCTTTGACGGAATCATTAAAAATACCTGTTGGCCATGTGACGTAGGGCATCTTGCTCACCATAGCGCCCCCGCACTCGGCGTGCTCGCCGCTCACTACCTTGGGCTTCACATTAAAGATCTTCAGCCATGAGCCAAAGTGTGGCAAGATGCGGAGGAAAGCCTCACACACGACGATGAACGTCGAGATGTTGAGGAAGGAATTGGGGGATAGATCATGAAAATCGATTCCGTAATAGTACATGATGCCGCGAACGAACGGGTGGAGGGAAACCCTAGCCCGCGGACAAAATGAGGGAGGAATACAACCCTCTCGTGGGGTTCCGGAGTAGGAACCATCTGTCCCGCCGTCGGGAGACGGTGGCTGATTTTCTTGGCCAGATACCCGGCCTCCCGAAGCTTTTTGATATCCTTCCCCCGGACGGTAGAGGCCATCCACTTGCCTCCTGCTCCGGATCCGGACATTTTTGGAAGGCCTTTGTGGGTGGAGAAGATGAACGCTCGGGCGCTGGAGCTCGAGCGAAGGGGAATGGACCGGGAAGAAGAAAGCATGGGTGCGAAAGGGAGTCCTTATCCCCTTATAAAGGCAGCAGGGATTCTGCGCCTCCCCACTTGCCCGGTAAACTCGCTTGTTCCCCAAGCGCCGTGATTGATGGCACGGTTGGGTTACCCACACCCGTATTGATGAGAATCCCGTGATAAGGGGATACGATCTCTACTTCGACAAGACATGCCAAGAAAACCGCCTCGCAATATGTGTAGTAGCTGGTTGACAAAAACGGTTCGAATAATGACCGGGCCGTGGCGTGATGTCACGCTATGAAGCTTGTCAGCAGATTATATTTGTGGAATATTATACTCTCTACGGTGGTATGTGGAATTTGTTTTGCAGAGCCGGACACGACCCTTGTGTTCTAAATCTTCTATGAAGTATTCGGAGGAGGAACCCGCCTTGCAATGCCGAAGACGATCTGCGCGCCGGACTCATCGTCATTGAAGCCTGATTCAGGGGCTACTGAGGGAGTCCTGGATTAGGGGGTCCTCGGACAGCCAGACTATGTACTTTGACCAGACTGTTGGACTATATAGATACAAGATTGAAGACTTCGTCCCGTGTCCGGATGGGACTCTCCTTTGCGTGGAAGGCAAGCTTGGTAGTTCGGATATGTAGATCTCCTCCCTTGTAACCGACTTTGTGTAACCCTAGCCCCCTCTGGTGTCTATATTAACCGGAGGGTTTAGTCCGTAGGACAACAACAATCATAATCATAGGCTAGCTTCTAGGGTTTAGCCTCTATGATCTCGTGGTAGATCAACTCTTGTAATACTCATATCATCAAGATCAATCAAGCAGGAAGTAGGGTACTACCTCCATCGAGAGGGCCCGAACCTGGGTAAACATTGTGTCTCCCGCCTCATGTTACCATCCGCCTTAGACGCACAGTTCGGGACCCCCTACCCGAGATCCGCCGGTTTTGACACCGATAGCCGGAATGTCTTCAACATTGTTGGCTTCAGACTCTGAGGCAGTCGTAGAAGGAGTGGCTTCAGAAAACACTTGACGTGCTACTGAGCTAGTGTGTTGCACTTCTCCTTCTGGAATGGTGGACATGGAGACCTGTGGCCGGAGGCCCTTGCGAAGCCTGCGAAACGCTGGCGACGCCTTTGGAGAAGGAGTGGTTTGTTCCATGTAGTCTTCATCATGAAGGACTGAAGACGTAACTTGAGCAGGGGGAGTACACGGTGTCTCATCTTGTACTGGGGTGTCTTGTTGTTGGCGCTTGTCCCATGAGTCATCTTGAGCTATTGGCGTCAATGGACGACCAATGCTAATGAGTTCACTTCTCGTGAGAGCAGGCGATGACACTCACTGGGGGCTCGAGCTGAGGAAGGACTACATCATCATCTACATTGTCGTCATGACCAATGTCTTCAGCTGTGTTGGGGTCAGCAGCTGGAACTTCTTCACTCGCATGAGCCTCTGTGGAAGCAGGCTCATGGATCACAAGACGACGCTCTTGGTTGGTTGAAGTAGGAAGAGCAACGGAGATAGGTTCAATGATGAGGGGCTCTCGGGCAGTAACACGATCTTTCTTTGAAGACTTTGAAGCCTTTGTCTTCAATTTCTTCTTAGAGGGAGCATCATCAGATGTATCCTTGTGCTTCCTCTTCCTGCCTTCGGCTTTAGCCTGCCATGTCTTCTTCATTTCTGAAGCTGCTGAGGGGACCTTTGGCTTCAAGCCAGTCATGCTAGCAGGGAAGGCAATGCTAGGTTGTTCCTTCCCTTGGGCTTCGGGTTGGGCTTCAGCAGACTTCTTCTTTTGCTTGGCAGCCATTCTGGGGTCGATGCCAAGACACCCAAAAGCCTTTCGCTTTTCTGCTTCATTATGGGCTTGAACACATTTCTGTGCATAATACTTCATGCGCTCGCATGAGCCTTTGGCTTCTTCACGCTTCTTGTGGAACTCTTCCTTAAGATCATGCAGCATTTTCTTGAAGATTTGCACATCAGCCACACTGAGCTTGGCCATGTGCTTCTTGGAATGCGCCTTCTCATGATCAATCTTATTCTTGAGCTCGACGATTTTTTGTGCCAAGGCCAATTCATTGGCAATGTGTCAGTGTACAAAAGTAGGGGCACTCCTTTTTACCCCTTTACTTGTACACGGACAGTCGGAGCCACGCCCACGGCCACACTAAGCAGGGCAGGGGAGGGAAGCCGGAGAGAAGCCCAAGCACGAGACAACCAAGGCAATGCCAAGATCAGAAACACGAGAAGCAAGAGGGCGAGGTGGACTCCCCCGGCAAGACCCTTGCCGGGGCGACCTCCGCGGCCCCGACAAGAGCCTTGCCGGGGCAGCTTGCTTGACGTCAACGGAGTGAGCCACCCTTGAGCCCAAGGGTTCCAACACCGCCAACAACTACATTGGAACCAGGGCTCGGGAGGCACCTCCATAGTGGCATGCAGATCTTCGTCAAGATCATGAACATGTGAGATCAGATGAGGACCAGAAGACGGCGACCCTCGGCGGGATCCTAGCCGAGGAAATCCACAAGGCCCTCGGCAAGCGCCTTGCCGGGGACGACTACAATGCCACGGCAAGACCCTTGCCGGGCCCCCGGAAAGACCCTTGCCGAGGGCGTCAGCAGGGCCGCTGCCAGGGCCGCACCAGCCAAGACTCCACCGCCGTCCCCATGCAGCTGCCAGCTCGACCAGCTGAGCAGGCGCCTACGTGGCAACGTGCGGCCTCTACACCGACCCAGGAAGCTCCTGCGTGGTGGCATGCAAGTCTTCCTGAAGGCTCCATCACCGCGCCAGCCCAGCAGCCAGCCAACGTGGCGCCACGACGCCTCGTCAGCTCGGTCGCGTGTCAAGGCCAGGCCAGGCGGCGATAGCTGGGACGTGCTTCCTTGCCGTCCCCGATAAATCAAGGGGGACACGTCGGCAGCACATTAAATGTGTTTGTCCGACGGCCCAGAGGATAGGCTTATCGACTGTAGACCTTTCCACCTCCTGTGTGCCACCGTGGCAACCCCTTTTGCCTATAAAAGGAGGCCCGAGGCAACCAGGAGAGGGATTCGGCTCTTTTGGGCAAGTTGCACCCCGTAGCTAGCTCAAGAACACAAGAACACTCAAATATATCCACCAAAGCAGGGCTAGGGTATTACGCATCCTCACGGCCCGAACCTGGGTAAACGACCCGTGTGCTTTCTGTCAGACCTGCTCTTTGCACAACCTCGCGCCCGTCGACTGTAGAAGGGAGCCCAGTGACCCCATAGGTGTCGTTTCCACCAACATCTTTGGCGCGCCAGGTAGGGGGCGCAGTTATGAAAATCTGGTCTGATCGGAGCAGCGGCTTCATCAAGGTCGTCGTTTCGAGGAAGAAGACGACCAAGCTTGGCGGCACCATCTGCAGATGCGGTGGACGCCCGTGCAACGACAGAAAAGCTAAGTCACGCGAAACTTTGAGTCATTTCCTTTTACATATAAGGTTATTGTCCTCGAAGATCTTGCCTATGTATGGGAAACCTGTACGCAAAGGGGCCCTCCCACTATTTGCAACGCCTTTGTTCTGTTTCGAGTCCGCTCAATAGTTCAAGTGGCTGCGTCGATAGCGGCAGGGTTAGCCTTCCGCAATCGGCAACACTCTCGATTCTGACTCGAGTCAGGCTCGACTGTTCGGGCGGCCGCGTTGAGGGCGGTAAGGTCGCTCGCCTGGCAGCAAGCATACCCGGCAGGCCATTGAGGATCCGTACGCAAAGTGTCATGGCCTGGGTTTACGCGCCGGCAAGCCTACCCAATCAACGTAGGGTGGACATACAAAGGAAGATCAGACAGGAAAATAACATGCATTGTCTCGAAAGTACTACAGAGTTATATTACATCAATTGTTGCTGCGGTTCTAACTAAAGATAGAAATTGTCTTGGTCATGAACCTGCAGCGGCGATAAGAAACGAGGTGCCTAATCCCGGCGCTGGCCCTCCACCCTCTGAATTCCGTCGATGAGGCTGATGACGGGCTCGAAACGCTCCTTGAGCAGCACGAGGTCAGTATCCTCCAGCAAGCTCTCCAGCGCGGCATCGAAGTCAAGGGTGGGGTTCCAGTACGCCACCTTGGTGAGGACCTTGGTCATGGCACCCCGGCAAAGCCTCCGGGCCTCATCGGCCAGGAAGGCCGCTCTGTTGAGGCGAAACTGCTCCAGAGCCCCAAGAACACCCTCGAAGAAAAGGGCCAGCTTGGCGTTGGGAGTCGCGCTGCGGTCCGGGGCGTACCTCACGTTTGGCATCCCCATGGTGGCCAGTTGCATGGTGATCCTACCGGCGACCTCCTCGAGGTGGCTGATCCAGCGATTCTCGCCCTCCACAAAATCCTTGTGGTTGGCGGTTTCGTTCTTCCGCTGCAGCTTCTCGGCCTCCAGATCCTTGGCCAGGGTCACCTCCCGAGCCCTGGCCTCTGAGAGCATCCCCTCAAGGCCCTCCAGCTTCAGCTTTAGGTCCTTGATGGATTCGTTGGCCTTGGAGAGCTGCTCAGCCTTGTCGAGGACTGCGCCCTGCGCCTCCATCAGGGCACCGTTGAGCGTGTTCTTCTCCTTGGCCAG
This sequence comes from Triticum aestivum, assembly GCF_018294505.1. NCBI lineage: Eukaryota > Viridiplantae > Streptophyta > Magnoliopsida > Poales > Poaceae > Triticum > Triticum aestivum. The sequence continues at coordinate 44,282,921 of NC_057811.1, read as the reverse complement.
CTTCAGGGTCTGGTCCTTTAGCCCGTCCCGCTCCACCTCCAGCTCCTTCACCCTGCCGGTGTGAACCAATGCCTGGGCATTGAGTGCCTCCTTATGCCTCTGCTCCAGCTCTTGCGTCCACTGCACGACGAGCTTCTCCACCTCCTCGTCCTTGCCGTGGAGCGTTGCGGGAAGCTCTCCTCACACACGGCAAGGTCCTCCTCCTGGGAGTTCAGCGCGGCCTGGTGCTGGGTTCGAGCGGCCTCGGCCTCGGCAGCCCGATTCTCCGTCGTCTCCTAGGCCTTCTCGATGTCGGCCCGCTTCATGGTGAGCTCCACCTCGCGCTTGGCCAGCTCGTCCTGGGCGGCCTTCAGGTCCTCACAAGCCTTGCGGAACCAATCCTGTGTCTAGACAACGCGCCCCTGGAGGTCCGCCTCCGCCTTCTCCACCATTGCCATCCTGGACTTGGCCTTGTCCAAGCGGGCGCAGTGGAGCGCCTGGAGTTTCCGGAAGTTGGCGCCCATGGCCTGGAGGAGCCGCCTTCCTGGGAGCCGTCGCCACCAATGCTCGGCTGGTCAACAACCTCGAGCCCGGCGGCAGCAAGCACCTCGTCGTCGAACACCTCTCGCTCGACGGGCACCCTAGTGCTCGACGCGCCTGGAAGATGGACGAACAGGTCGTCACTCACCTTCAGGTAAGGCTGGTCGTCAACCACCTCCTCCTCGGCAGCGGCCTTGTCGGCCTCCCCGGCAGGCCCCTTGCCGGCCTCCTTGGCAGCAACCTTGTCAGGCTCCCCGGCGGGCCCCTTGGCGGCGTCTTCAGCCACACCCTTGGCGGCCTCCTCGGCGATGATCTTCTCGGCCTCCGCCGCGGCGTCCTTGGCGACATTCTCGATGACGGCGTCTATGTCCTCCTGGTCCGCCAAGGGAGGATCTGGATATCGGGAAGGGGGTGAGGTGAAGCCAAGACCAAGATTCAAGAAGAAGAAAAAGAACAAGGACGGAAAGCCAGAGACGTACCCGTGCCGGGCTGGGAAAAAGTGGCCCCTTTCTCGCCAACATTTGGTGCCGAGGTGGAGCCGCCGGCGCCCGAGTTCGTCTCCTTCTCCTCCGTGTGCATGGGCTCGGTGCTTGGCGCCCTTGCCGGGGACGCCCCCCCAGGGCGGCGCGGTCGATGGGGGCGGCGCGTTGGGGGTGGCCCTCGGTGGCTCCTCCTGCTGCTGCCCTCCTCCTGCGATCTCGGCAAGGTTAGCACTAATGGATCATGCCCACCAACACACGTCGACGAGGGGCGAGCGGCAGACTTACGCTGGTGGCTGCTCCGAGGGCTGCTGTCCGGGCTGCTGACCACCACCAGTGGCGCCCTCGAAGTACTCGCCGAGGGCTGGCCGCCCGCCGAGGACCTGGCCCTCTTCACCCTCTGGGCCAGCGTCTCCGCATCCCTGCCAAGACGAAAAAAAGTCAAGATGAGAAGCACAGTAAGAGGGGTCGGAGATGACGAAAATGAGATACTTACTCGTCCTCCACCTCCTCTTCTGCTGCCTTCCTTTACTTCCTCGGGCTAAGGGACCCGAAGTCAAAGACGACCTCCGTGTCGACGTCTGCCGGAGGAGGGGAAGAAGGTGGAGTCGGGCTACGCTTGGACGAAGAAGAGGCAGCTGCCTTCTTCTTCGCCACCGCGGCCTTCACCAACTTTTTCACCGTTGCGGCCCTTGTCTGGCGCGTGGACCCCTCCTGGGCCCGCTGCGATGGGGCAGCCCTGCCGGGTCGGACCGGCTCGCCGGAGTT
>NC_057811.1:44274273-44280769 GCF_018294505.1 Triticum aestivum | reverse complement strand
CGGCCTCGACCTCCTCCTCCGACGACTCGTCGGGCACGTCTTCAATGAGAAGAGCCCCGGTGCCGGCGCTGCTGGCCTCCCAGCGGTTCCGCCCACCGGGCGAGCTCCTCCTCCTCCGCGGTTGCTGCGGCCTCGTCTTCCACGCCGCCAGCGCTGCCGACCTGCCTGGCAAGCTCCGCCTCCGCTGCCCTGGCGGCGATGTAGTCCAGCTCGGCCTGAGTGGTGTCCTGAATGAGCAACGGCTCATTGCAGACATACACCTCCGCCAAATTGTCTAAGAACTCTTGTACCTGCTCCTCCGGTGGCGCGGCTCAGCTCGGGACGGGACCGTGCGCGTTGCAGTCCGGCATCATGGCAATGATGTCGGTCTGGCGCGAGTTGTTGCTCAGCGGGACACCCCCGCCGGCAACCCAAACAGGGGCCCCTTGGCGACCTTTCCGGCCTTCGCGGCCTTGCCGGACCTCTTGGCCCTGCCGTCGCGGTTCACATCGAGCTGGAAGATCCGCTGGCAGAAGTGGGCGTGCCCCATCACCGTGGAGTTATCGTCGGGGCCGGGGCGAAGCCTCATGATGTCAGCCGCATTCTGGAAGAGCCAGGCCGGCGTCCCCTTGTTGTGTAGAGGAGCGATTCGGCGGCGGAGGAAATCCACCCCAATCATCTCCAGGGTATGCCCGGCAATGGTGAGGCGGAGGATCCTGGTGGTGGCGATCTTGAACTTGTCATCCTGGGCGTCGGTGTCGCCCCAGTCGTTCTTGTGGACCGGCAGCGCCTGGCAGACCCGGCAGAACTCCTGTGGGTCGTCCTCCTCAACCCAGCACCACCGGCCCCGCCATTCTTCCCACCTCTCCTTCTGGGCGCCCTCCGGGTGCAGCCAGAGATGGTGCCTCCCTTCTAGATGCGAGGATAGAATTAATGGCGGAAAAGCGCCGTGTTGGGGACGACTCCGGCGAAGCCCTCACAGAGATGGGCAAACAGAGCCATACACGCCACAACATTTGGAGTAAAATCCAGAAGGTGGAAGCCAAATGTGTGCACGATGTTGTTGAAGAAATCAGAGAAAGGAGGGCAGAGGCCACAAGAAAAGTAGTCCACGAAAAACGGGTACCGATTCAGGGCAGCCTCGTTGCAATTGGCGGGGACGACACGCGTGGCTGGATGCCCCGTCGTCTCCCCCCCGTCTTGCACCCCCACAGGGGCTTGAAGCTCTCCCAGAGTTCGAACACGTCGACCGTCGAGGGGAAGTAGGCGAGCTACGTCCGCCGTGCTACCAACTTACTCTCCGGCGGCTCCGTCGCTCCGGCGTCCTTGGCCACTCCCTTGCCCTTGGTAGATTTGGGGGCCATGGTGGCTGCGAAAGGCGGGGGGCGAAGTGCAGCGAGGATGCAGCAGCGGCGAGCGAAGGCGAAGAGCTTGAGGAGGAGGAGGAAGGGGACGGCGGTTCCAAGGTTGGAGAAGACGCAGGGGTAAAGTGAGCAGCGCGCCCGCGGTAATTCCTTTTTTACGGGGAAAGCGTGGGCCGCCTCCTTTCCCATTAACTGCGACATGACGCATGCGTGCGGAGACCGCCCCACGCATGACCCCCACGTCACGCACGACCCTCCGCATCACGCGTTCAACGCGGGTTGTGGGAGCGCAGCGGACGAAACAGTTACCGCAGTAAAATCCGCCCCGACTGCCCGCGCACCGTTTTGGGCCTGGCCCAACAATGTGTCGCGCTTATGTGTGACCCAGGCCCGGGGGCTCCTGTCGGTGTACAAAAGTAGGGGCACTCCTTTTTACCCCTTTACTTGTGCATGGACAGTCGAAGCCACGCCCACGGCCACACTAAGCAGGGCAGGGGAGGGAAGCCGGAGAGAAGCCCAAGCACGAGACAACCAAGGCAACACCAAGATCAGAAACACGAGAAGCAAGAGGGCGAGGTGGACTCCCCTGGCAAGACCCTTGTCGGGGCGACCTCCGCGGCCACGACAAGAGCCTTGCCGGGGCAGCTTGCCTGACGCCAACAGAGTGAGCCACCCTTGAGCCCAAGGGTTCCAACACCGCCAACAACTACATTGGAACTAGGCTCGGGAGGCACCTCCGTAGTGGCATGCAGATCTTCGTCAAGATCATGAACATGTGAGATCAGATGAGGACCAGAAGACGGCGACCCTTGGCGGGGTCCTAACCGAGGAAATCCACAAGGCCCCGGCAAGCGCCTTGACGGGGATGACTGCAACGCCACGGCAAGACCCTTGCCGGGCCCCCGGCAAGACCCTTGCCAAGGGCGTCAGCAGGGCCGCTGCCAGGGCCACACCAGCCAAGACTCCACCGCCGTCCCCATGCAGCTGCCAGCTTGACCAGCTGAGCAGGCGCCTGCGTGGCGACGTGCGGCCTCTACACCGACCCAGCAAGCTCCTGCGTGGTGGCATGCAAGTCTCCCTGAAGGCTCCATCACTGCGCCAGCCCAGCAGCCAGCCAACGTGGCGCCACGATGCCTCGTCAGCTCGGACGCGTGTCAAGGCCAGGCGAGGCAGCGACAGCTGGGACGTGCTTCCTTGCCGTCCCTGATAAAGCAAGGGGGACACGTCGACAATGCATTAAATGCGTTTGTCCGACGGCCTAGAGGATAGGCTTATCGACTGTAGACCTTTCCACCTCCTGTGTGCCACCGTGGCAACCCCTTTTGCCTATAGAAGGAGGCCCGAGGCGACCATGAGAGGGATTCAGCTCTTTTGGGCAAGTTGCACCCCTTAGCTAGCTCAAGAACATAAGAACACTCAAATATATCCACCAAAGCAGGACTAGGGTATTACGCATCCTCACGGCCCGAACCTGGGTAAACGACCCATGTGCTTTCTGTCAGACCCGCTCTTTGCACAACCTCGCGCCCGCCGACCGTAGAAGGGATCCCAGTGACCCCATAGGTGTTGTTTCCACCGACAGAATGGCTCCATGGAATGTGACGCTGATGTCCACGGGCAGTTGAAGGTCATCAATACTGATGCTCTGGTCATCAAACCATTCATCGATGAAGTTGTTCAATATGTCAACATCAGATCATTGAAGATCTCCGCCTCTTGCTTGCTCTTGATCAGCATCTCTAGAGCTTCATCACCAAGATCTTCATCACTTGATAGATCAATGATGTCTTCCTCGTTGCGCAGAACGGCAGCGAGAGTGAGATCATGTCCAAAAATCTTATTGGGCTTCTTGGTCTTCTTTGTCCTCTTGGACGCACGAGACAGGTCTTCAGACTGCACATTGGGTTCAGGAGGTGCAATTTTCAATGGCTTCACAGTCGAAGCGGTTGGTACATCAGAGGGCTTTGAAGCCTTTGTCTTCTTCTTCTGCTTCGGTGGTGCTGGCGCTTCTTCAGAGTTAGCATCATCAGCAGATTGATCCACCGTGTCCCTCTGAGTAGTAATGTGGGAGAGGAGCCCATCGAAACTTGTGAAGGGGCCGATGACATTGGGATTGGCTTCGCGAGTGCCATCCTATCTTGGAGCAGATGGACCAGGGTTGAAGTTGAGTCCGAGATCCTTCCTGTTCTTTGCAGCTGACTCCTTTGCAAACTGATAGTTGCGCTTTAAGAGATTGTCGTCGCGGCACCATAACAAAGATGATGGGTCGGCATCTTCAGGTTGTGGTCCTCTGACCATGCAAGGATAGAAACCTTGAGAAATAGCTTCAGGGTTTGACTTGGGTTGTAGATTTCTGTAGAAAATATCGCCCCACGGGCGCTTGATGGCATTCTTCTCAGCATATTCGGCAGCGACAAAGTTGTACTTGAACCACTGTTCTGCCCAATATGTTCGGATCCATTGGATCCGGGTCTTGCGCTGGTTGTAGTTTGATGACCCACAAGTATAGGGGATCTATCGTAGTCCTTTCAATAAGTAAGAGTGTCGAACCCAACGAGGAGCCGAAGGAAATGACAAGCAGTTTTCAGTAAGATATTCTCTGCAAGCACTGAAATTATCGGTAACAGATAGTTTTATGATAAGGTAATTCGTAATGGGTAACAAGTAACAAAAGTAAACAAGGTGCAGCAAGGTGGCCCAATCCTTTTTGTAGCAAAGGACAAGCCTGGACAAACTCTTCTATAAAGGAAAGCGCTCCCGAAGACACATGGGAATTATCGTCAAGCTAGTTTTCATCATGCTCATATGATTCGCGTTCGTTACTTTGATAATTTGATATGTGGGTGGACCGGTGCTTGGGTACTGCCCTTCCTTGGACAAGCATCCCACTTATGATTAACCCCCCTCGCAAGCATCCGCAACTATGAAAGAAGAATTAAGGTAAACCTAACCACAGCATGAAACATATGGATCCAAATCAGCCCCTTACGAAGAAACGCATAAACTAGGGTTTAAGCTTCTGTCACTCTAGCAACCCATCATTTACTTATTACTTCCCAATGCCTTCCCCTAGGCCCAAACAATGGTGAAGTGTCATGTAGTCGACGTTCACATAACACCACTAGAGGAAAGACAACATACATCTCATCAAAATATCGAACGAATACCAAATTCACATGACTACTTATAACAAGACTTCTCCCATGTCCTCAGGAACAAACGTAACTACTCACAAATCATATTCATGTTCATAATCAGAGGTGTATTAATGTGCATAAAGGATCTGAACATATAATCTTCCACCAAATAAACCAACTAGCATCAACTACAAGGAGTAATCAACACTACTAGCAACCCACAGGTACCAATCTGAGGTTTTGAGACAAAGATTGGATACAAGAGATGAACTAGGGTTTGAGAGGAGATGGTGCTGGTGAAGATGTTGATGGAGATTGACCCCCTCCCGATGAGAGGATCGATGGTGATGATTTCCCCCTCCCGGAGGGATGTTTCCCTGATAGAACAGCTCCGCCGGAGCCCTAGATTGGTTCTCCCAAGGTTCCTCCTCGAGATGGCGGTGCTTCGTCCCGAAAGCTTTCTTCTTATTTTTTTCCAGGGCAAAAGATACCTTATATCAGAAGATGGGCACCGGGGGGCTTCCAGATGCCCACGAGGCAGGGGGCGCGCCCTCCACCCTCGTGGATAGTGGGTGGCCCCCTCTGGTGCTTTCTTCGCCCAATATTTTTAATATATTCCAAAATTGACTTTCGTGGAGTTTCATGACTTTTGGAGTTGTGCATAATAGGTCTCTAATATTTGCTCCTTTTCCAGCCCAGAATTCCAGCTGCCGGCATTCTCCCTCTTTATGTAAACCTTGTAAAATAAGAGAGAAAAGGCATAAGTATTGTGACATAATGTGTAATAAGAGCCCATAATGCAATAAATATCGATATAAAAGCATGATGCAAAATGGACGTTTGAACTCCCCCAAGCTTAGACCTCGCTTGTCCTCAAGCGGAAGCCGATATCGAAAAATATGTCCACATGTTTAGAGATAGAGGTGTCGATAAAATAAAATACAGACATGAGGGTATCATGATCATTCTTAGAATAGCAACATAACACTACTGGAATCTGGCATTTTGCCGTCTGCCAGCTCTTTGCCGTCTGCTGGTAGACGTCAAACAGCCTCTTTGCCATCCGCTTTTGGAAAGCAGACGGCAAAGAGCAGGCTGATGGCAAAGAGTGTCTTTGCCATCAGCCAACTCTTTGCCATCCGCCAGCGGACGGCAAAGGGGCACCAACCTCTTTGCCGACTGCCAGCAGATGGCAAAGAATCTTTGTCGTCTGCTGGCGGACGAAAAAGAGGGGGTGGGGTCCAGTGGACGTTAAAGCTGTAACGGCGCACCAGCCCCACCTCTTTGCCATCTGCCAGCAGACGGCAAAGATTCTTTGCCATCAGCTGGCAGTAGGCAAAGAGGTGGGCTATTTTTTTGCAGGTTAAAAAAACGGTTGCCCCCACCTCCTCCCTCCCTCTCTCTCCCCCCAGCTCACCCACCCGCACCATCTACTTTCATTTGGTACACGACAAAGACTTTGCCGTCTGTTTTTTTATAGTAGGCAAAATAACAGTGTCAACTTCTCAAATTATTTGAAAATGTAAACAAGGCCTAAAGTATATTAAATTTGGCATGGTATTGGTATATAGTTTCTATAATGCATAGAAAAAGTTTGAGAAAATTTACTACATTTTAACATGCTTATTTTGCCAAAAGTAATAGGGCAAACAAACACAAATTATTTGAACGTTTCCTATTGGCTGGAAACAACTTCCCCTGGATCGATGACGTGGCGGGGCTGCCCCACACCCCACACCCACCAATCCACCATGCATCTCACGTTCCCACCCCACGAGCACACCTCCATCGATCTATTCTCTCCTCCACAGAAACGCAGCAGCAGAGCAATAGCCTCGCCGGATTCTGTCTCTCCGCCCCTCGCCAGACTCCGCCGTGGTTGCCCCTCGCCGGACCCCCTCTGCAGTCGCCCCTCGCCGGACCCTGCGGCAGCCGAGCTTCCCCAGCCCCCTCCTCCTCTCCACCCTCGCCGGACTCCGCCACGGCCGCCCCCTCGCCGGACTCCGCCTCTCCGCC
>NC_057811.1:44241161-44273819 GCF_018294505.1 Triticum aestivum | reverse complement strand
GACCCCTCCGCGGCCGCCCCTCGCCGGACCCTGCGGCAGTCGAGCTCCCCAGCCTCCTCCTCCTCTCTGCCCCTCATCGGACTCCGCCATGGCCGCCCCCTGCCGGACTCCGCCACGCCCGAGCCTCCTCCTCTCTACCGCGAGCGTGAAAGCCCCAGGCTCCTCCTCTCCGACCCTCGCCGGACTCCACCGCGGCCGCCCCTCGCCGGACATCACCGGACCCTGCCGCCCCGAGCCTCCCAGCCTCCTCTCTGCCAGAACGACCCCAGGCCGCCGGACGTGCTCACCATGGGACCGCCGGACGCCATCTTGCCGCTGGACACGCTCACCTGCCGCCTGAACGGCCACGTCACTGCAGCACCGAGGAGTACAGCCATATTTATTTAATCAACTGAAATTTCTTTGCCGTCCGTTGACTATGAGGTAGACGGCAAAGAGCACCGTTAGCCCCCTAACGGTCTGGTACCTTTTATCTACCGTCCAGAGGCTTTGCCGTCTGCTGGCAGACGGCAAAGGCCTTTTCATCTTTGCCGTCCGCCAGCAGACGGCAAAGAGCCCTTTGCCATAGCTCGTTCAGCCGGACCTATTGCCGTCTGCTGGCGGACGGCAAAGGCCTTTGTCGTCCGCTAGGCATGCCTTTGCCGTCCGCTATGGCAGACGGTAAAGTTTCTGATTCCTGTAGTGTATATATATATATTGTCATATGATTTATTATGCTAAAGTAACAATCTATTCACAATGTAAAGTATGAATCAGAAACTTCATTGAAAACTGACAAACTATGATCTCAGTCATTGAAGCAATTGCAATTTATCATAACATCGGAAAGAGTCAATATAAGAGCTTTTCAGCAAGTCCACATACTCAACTATCATTTGGTCTTTCACAATTGCTAGCACTCACACAATTCTTATGGGTATGAAGTTTTAATCAGACATAGACAAAGATAGGGGCTTATAGTTTTGCCTCCCAACCTTTTACCTCAAGGGTAACGTCAACAATAATGCTTTATGAAAACCCACATCCAATTAGATATATATATATATATATATATATATATATATATATATATATATATATATATATATATCAGGATCTTTCCAACACATAGTGCTTGCCCCAAAGGATAAAGTGTAAAAAGGAAAGGTGAAGATCACCATGACTCTTGTATAAGGTATAAGACAGAAATAAAAGATAGGCCCTTCGCGGAGGGAAGCAGAGGTTGTCATGTGCTTTTATGGTTGGATGCACAAAATCTTAATGCAAAAGAACGTCACTTTATATTGCCACTTGTGATAGGGACCTTTATTATGCAGTCCGTCGCTTTTATTTCTTCCATATCACAAGCTCGTATAAAGCTTATTTTCTCCACACTAATAGATCATACATATTTAGAGAGCAATTTTTATTGCTTGTAGCAATGACAACTTACTTGAAGGATCTTACTCAATCCATAGGTAGATATGGTGGACTCTCATGGCAAAACTGAGTTTAAGGATATTTAGAAGCTCAACATGTTGGATGATCCATGACAATATAATTTATTTCGGATATAAGAAAACATAACCCATTACGTTGTCTTCCTTGTCCAACATCAACTTTTTAGCATGTCATATTTTAATGAGTGCTCACAATCATAAAAGATGTCCAAGATAGTATATTTATATGTGAAAACCTCTCTTTCTTTATTACTTCCTATTAATTGCAACGATGACCAAAACTATGTTTGTCAATTCTCAACAACTTTTATTCATCATACTCTTTATATGTGAAGTCATTACTCTCCATAAGATCAATATGATCTCTTTATTTCTTTTTGTTCTTTTTTTATTTTATTCCTTCAAGATCATAGCAAGATAACCAAGCCCTCGACTCAAGACTAATCTTTATTATATATAGTCACGGATGCGATTACATAGATAAGGATCAACACAAAAACTCAAAGCTAGATCATACTAAACTTTATTCTACTAGATCAAGATATAACCAAAAGGATCGAACTAAGAAAAAGGTAAAGATAGAAGTGTGATGGTGATACGATACCGGGGCACCTCCCCCAAGCTTGGCAGTTGCCAAGGGGAGTGCCCATACCCATGTATTTATGTCTCTTGCTTCGGAGGTGGTGATGATGGAGTTGTTGATGATGTAGGCTTGTCATCCACTTCCAAGGCATAGGCTCACCATCATAGAAGGATGATCGAGTCTACGGGATCCTCAAATCTGCAGCCAAACTCATCCTCTTGAATCTATATTCATACTCACAGTTTTGGTTTTGCAAGTCATAGATCTGGGCTTGGAGGTGCTCGATTTTCTCGTGAAGCTTGAAGATGGTCTCCCCAATGTTCTTGGCATCCAGCTTGTGGTTGTTGGTGAACTCCACGATCATCATGTGGTTGGCGTTGAGTCCGCGTTCCACCATCCCCTGGCACTTGAAAACTTGTTGCTCCATTGCTTCGAGTCTTGTCTCCATGTTTTCGGTCCTCCTTGGTCCCTATACATCGCGGATGTGCAGCATCCCCTCACGCATCTCAATGGTTTGATAGTGTTGCAGCACCTCCGCGAGGTAGGGGTTGATGACCTTATCGAAAAATTTGTCCTTGGGGGCGCTTGAAGACATCATGGTGATCTAGATCTGTCAGAAAAACAGCTGGAAACAAAAGCAGAGGATTGTGTCGTGGTACGGTGGTGAAAACCTTTGGGAGATTATATAATGAATTTTTGCCGACCAAAAGAAGTATCGTGTAAGAAAACGGAGTCCGGAGGACACACGAGGTGCCCACTAGGCAGGGGGCGTGCCCAGGGGGTAGGGCGCGCCCTCCACCCTCGTGGATGCCTCGTGTCCCTTTCGGACCACTTCTTATTTTCCTATTTTCTTAAATATTCTAAAACGGAGAAAAATTGCTATTAGAACTGTTTTGGAGTCGGTTTACTTACCGTACCACATACCTATTCCTTTTCGGAGTCTGAAACGTTCTGGAAAGTGTCCCTTATGTACTCCTCCGGGGTTACAGTGTCAATAACATTGGTTTCAACATTTATAGGATTACCTGAGATATAATGTTTGATTATTTGACCGTTCACCACCTTTGGATTTGTGCCTTTGAAGTTGTTGATTTCTATGGCACCGGAACGATAGACCTCCTCGATAACGTAAGGACCTTCCCATTTAGAGAGGAGTTCTCCTGCAAAAAATCTTAAACGAGAGTTGTATAACAAAACATAATCACCTACATTAAACTCACGCTTTTGTATCCTTTTGTCATGCCATCTTTTGACTTTTTCTTTAAACAGTTTGGCATTCTCATAGGCCTGGGTTCTCCACTCATCAAGTGAGCTAATGTCAAATAGTCTCTTCTCGCCGGCAAGTTTGAAATCATAATTGAGTTCTTTAATGGCCCAATATGCCTTATGTTCTAGTTCGAGAGGTAAGTGACATGATTTTCCATAAACCATTTTATACGAAGACATACCCATAGGATTTTTATATGCAGTTATATAGGCCCATAATGCATCGTCAAGTTTCTTGGACCAATTCTTTCTAGATCTATTAACAATCTTTTGCAAAATTAATTTAATCTCCCTGTTACTCAGTTCTACTTGACCACTAGACTGTGGGTGGTATGGAGATGCAATTCTATGATTAACATCATACTTAGCAAGCATTTTACGAAAAGCACCATGAATAAAATGTGAACCACCATCAGTCATTAAGTATCTAGGGACTCCAAACCTCGGAAAAATAACTTCTTTAAGCATCTTAATAGAGGTGTTATGATCAGCACTACTAGTTGGAATAACTTCTACCCACTTAGTAACGTAATCAACAGCAACTAAAATATGTGTATACCCATTAGAGGAAGGAAACGGTCCCATATAATCAAAGCCCCAAACATCAAATGGTTCAATAACAAGTGAATAGTTCATAGGCATTTCTTGACGTCTGCTAATATTACCAATTCTTTGACATTCATCACAAGACAAGACAAACTTACAGGCATCTTTGAAAAGATTAGGCCAATAAAAACCGGATTGCAATACCTTATGTGCAGTTCTATCTCCAGCGTGGTGTCCTCCATAAGCCTTGGAGTGACACTTGCATAGGATCTATTCCTGTTCATGCTCAGGTACACAACGCCTAATAACACCATCTACTCCTTCTTTATAAAGGTGTGGGTCATCCCAGAAGTAATGTCTCAAATCATAGAAAACCTTTTTCTTTTGCTGGTATGTGAAACTAGGTGGTATGAATTTAGCAACAATGTAATTAGCATAATCAACATACCATGGGGCAGCATGAGAAGCATTTATGACAGCTAATTGTTCATCAGGAAAACTATCATCAATAGGTAGTGGGTCATCAAGAACATCCTCTAACCTAAATAAGTTGTCTGCAACGGGGTTCTCATCTCCCTTTCTATCAATAATATACAAATGAAATTCTTGTAGCAAGAGAACCCATCTAATAAGTCTAGGTTTAGCATCTTTTTTTCCATATGATATTTAATAGAAGCATGATAAGTGTGAACAGTTACTTTAGAATCAACAATATAAGGTCTGAACTTATCACAAGCAAATACAACTGCTAAAAATTCTTTTTCAGTAGTAGCATAATTTCTCTGGGCACTATCTAGAGTTTTACTAGCATATTGGATAACATTTAATTTCTTATCAACTCTTTGTCCTAGAACAGCACCTACAGCATAATCACTAGCATCACACATAATTTCAAAGGGTAAATTCCAATCAGGTGGCTGAACAATAGGTATAGAAATCAAGGATTTCTTAAGTATTTCAAATGCTTCTACGCAATCATCATCAAAGACAAAAGGAACATCTTTTTGTAAGAGATTAGTCAGAGGCCTAGAAATTTTTGAGAAGTCTTTAATGAACCTCCTATAAAAACCGGCATGACCAAGGAAACTTCTTATACCTTTAATGTCCTTAGGACACGGCATCTTTTCAATAGCATCAACTTTAGCTTTATCAACTTCAATACCTGTTTCAGAAATTTTATGCCCCAAGACAATACCTTCATTAACCATAAAGTGGGACTTCTCCCAATTCAAGACAAGATTAGTTTCTTCACATCTCTGCAAAACTCGATCAAGGTTGCCTAAGCAATCATCAAAAGAAGTTCCATACACGGATAAATCATCCATGAAAACTTCAACAATCTTTTCACAAAAGTCAAAGAATATAGCAGTCATACATCTTTGAAAGGTAGCAGGTGCATTACATAAACCAAAAGGCATACGTCTATAAGCAAAGGTACCGAAAGGGCAAGTAAAAGTGGTCTTTTCCTGATCCTCTTTTGACATAGGTATTTGAGAGAAACCAGAATAGCCGTCTAGAAAGCAAAAATATGTATGTTTGGATAATCTTTCTAGCATTTGATCAATAAAAGGTAAAGGGTAATGATCCTTTCTAGTAGCTTTATTTAATTTGTGGAAGTCAATTACCATTCTATAACCTGTAAAAATTCTTTGTGGGATCAATTCATCTTTATCATTAGGAACAACAGTAATACCTCCCTTCTTAGGGACACAATGGACAGGACTTACCCACTGACTATCAGCAACGGGATAAATTATGCGTGCCTCCCGAAGCTTTAGTATTTCATTTCTGACCACTTCTTTCATCTTAGGATTTAACCATCATTGGTGATCAACAACTGGTTTAGCGTCTTTCTCTGATTTTATTTTGTGGTGGCATAGAGTGGGACTAATTCCCTTAAGATCATCAAGAGTATATCCAATAGCAGCACGGTGCTTCTTCAGAGTTTTCAATAATTTCTCTTCTTCCTGCTCTGAAAGGTTAACACTAATAATAACAGGATATATCCTCTTTTCATCAAGATAAGCATATTTAAGAGTATCAGGTAATGGTTTAAGCTCAAACACGGGATCACCCTTGGGTGCAGGAGGATCCCCTAGAATTTCAACAGGCAATTTGTGTTTCAAAATAGGTCCCTGTTTAAAGAATACTTCATCTATTTCCCTTCTTTCATTCATAAACATATCATTTTCGTGGTCCAGCAAATATTGTTCTAAAGGATCATTAGGAGGCACGGCAATAGAAGCAAGACCAATAATTTCATCTTTACTAGGCAATTATTTATCATGAGGTTGTCTACGAAATTTAGCAAAATTAAAATCATGAGACATATCCGCTAAACCAACAGTATCAATATCCTTTTCGCAGTCTATCTTAGCATTAACAATATTCAAGAAGGGTCTACTAAATATAATGGGACAAAGGTCATCTTGTGGGGAACAAAGAACAAGAAAATCAGTAGGATATTAACTTTCCCACACAAGACTTCAACATCTCTAACAATCCCAATTGGTGAAATAGTATCTCTATTGGCAAGCTTAATTGTAACATTAATATCTTCTATCTCAGCAGGTGCAATATCATGCATAATTTCTTCGTATAAGGAATGAGGTATTGCACTCGCACTAGCACCCATATCACATAAGCCATGATAGCAATGATCTCCTATTTTAACAGAAACAACAGGCATGCCTACAACAGGTCTATGTTTATTTTTAGTATCAGGTCTAGCAATTCTAGCAGCTTAATTATAGAAGTAAATAACATGCCCATCAATATTATCGACCAAGAGATCTTTAACCATAGCAATACTAGGTTCAACTTTAATTTGCTCAGGGGGTGTAGGTATTCTAGCATTACTCTTACGAACCACAGTTGAAGCTTTATCATGATGCTTTATTCTAACAGGAACAGGTGGTTTCTCAATATAAGCAGTAGGAACAATAGGATCAACATTATAAGTGATAGTCTTTTCTTCAACTTTAATAGGTTCAACTACTTTTGCTTCAATGGGAGGATGATATTTACACCACTTCTCCTTAGGGAGATCAACATGAGTAGCAAATGATTCACAGAAAGAAGCTACTATCTCAGAGTCAAGTCCATATTTAGTGCTAAATTCACGAAAAGCATCGGTATCCATAAAAGATTTAACACAATCAAACTTAGGTGTTATACCTGACTCCTTACCTTCGTCGAGTTCCCAATCTTCAGAGTTGCGTTTAATTCTTTCCAATAAATACCATTTGAATTCAATTGTCTTCATCATAAAAGAACCAGTACAAGAAGTATCGAGCATGAAGCGATTATTGAGAGAAAGCCGAGCATAAAAAATTTGAGTAATAATTTCTCTTGAGAGCTCATGATTGGGGCATGAATATAACATTGCCTTAAGCCTCCCCCAAGCTTGAGCGATACTTTCTCCTTCGTGAGGCCAAAAATTATATATATAGATACGATCACGATGAACCAGATGCATAGGATAAAACTTCTGATGAAATTCCAATTTCAATCGGTTGTAGTTCCACGATCCAATATCATCACATAGCCTAAACCATGTCAATGACTGTCCCTTCAAAGATAAAGGGAAGACCTTCTTCTTGATAACATCATCGGGCATACCTACAAGCTTAAATAATCCACAAACTTCATCCACATAGATTAGGTGCATGTCGGGATGTAATGTTCCATCTCCTGTAAAAGGATTAGGTAGCAGTTTCTCTATCATACCCGAAGGAATTTCAAAGTAAACATTTTCAGTAGGTTCAATAGGTTGAGGAGAAACTCTTTGCTCTACTGGTCGGGGTGAAGATACCCCGAACAAGCTCCTCAAAGGATTATTTTCCATAGTAACAAGTGACAGTAAATTTCAGCACACTATATAAATTTCTTCCTTACCAAATTCCACCTACCAAAGGCGCTTCACTCCCCGGCAATGGCGCCAGAAAAGAGTCTTGATGACCCACAAGTATAGGGGATCTATCGTAGTCCTTTCGGTAAGTAAGAGTGTCGAACCCAACGAGGAGCAGAAGGAAATGACAAGTAGTTTTCAGTAAGGTATTCTCTGCAGGCACTGAAATTATCGGTAACAAATAGTTTTATGATAAGGTAATTCGTAACGGGTAACAAGTAACAAAAGTAAACAAGGTGCATCAAGGTGGCCCAATCCTTTTTGTAGCAAAGGACAATCCTGGACAAACTCTTATATAAAGGAAAGCGCTCCCGAGGACACATGGGAATTATCGTCAAGCTAGTTTTCATCATGCTCATATGATTCGCGTTCGTTACTTTGATAATTTGATATGTGGGTGGAACGGTGCTTGGGTACTTCCCTTCCTTGGACAAGCATCCCACTTATGATTAACCCCCCTCGCAAGCATCTGCAACTACGAAAGAAGAATTAAGGTAAACCTAACCATAGCATGAAACATATGGATCCAAATCAGCCCCTTACGAAGCAACGCATAAACTAGGGTTTAAGCTTCTGTCACTCTAGCAACCCATCATCTACTTATCACTTCCCAATGCCTCCCCTAGGCCCAAACAATGGTGAAGTGTCATGTAGTCGACGTTCACATAACACCACTAGAGGAAAGACAACATACATCTCATCAAAATATCGAACGAATACCGAATTCACATGACTACTTATAACAAGACTTCTCCCATGTCCTCAGGAGCAAACGTAACTAATCACAAATCATATTCATGTTCATAATCAGAGGGGTATTAATGTGCATAAAGGATCTGAATGTATAATCTTCCACCGAATAAACCAACTAGCATCAACTACAAGGAGTAATCAACACTACTAGCAACCCATAGGTACCAATCTGAGGTTTTGAGACAAAGATCGGATACAAGGGATGAACTAGGGTTTGAGAGGAGATGGTGCTGCTGAAGATGTTGATGGAGATTGAACCCCTCCCGATGAGAGGATCGATGGTGAAGATTTCCCCCTCCCGGAGGGATGTTTCCCTGATAGAACAGCTCCGCCGGAGCCCTAGATTGGTTCTCCCAAGGTTCCGCCTCGAGACGGCGGGCTTCGTCCCAAAAGCTTTCTTCTTATTTTTTCCACGGCAAAAGACACCTTGTATCAGAAGATGGGCATCAGGGGGCTTCTAGGTGGCCCACGAGGCAGGGGGCGCACCCAGGGGGTAGGGTGCGCCCTCCACCCTCGTGGACAGTGGGTGGCCCCCCTCTGGTGCTTTCTTCACCCAATATTTTTAATATATTCCAAAACTGACTTTCGTGGAGTTTTAGGACTTTTGGAGTTGTGCAGAATAGGTCTCTAATATTTGCTCCTTTTCCAGCAAAGAATTCCAGCTGCCGGCATTCTCCCTCTTTATGTAAACCTTGTAAAATAAGAGAGAAAAGGCATAAGTATTGTGACATAATGTGTAATAACAGCCCATAATGCAATAAATGTCGATATAAAAGCATGATGCAAAATGGACGTACCATAGTTCTCCTCAGGATCTGTCTTGTATAGTTCATACAAATCTAGAGGCAGATCTAGAGTTGTATTGCCATGGCGCTGCCTGCCACCTTTCCTAGCAGACTTCTTTGTGGCCGTGATATTCAAGTAGATAGGCTTCAGAACTGTGAAAGGCTTCCGTCTACTGCTTAGACAAGAACTGGCTTCTAGAGAGTCAATATGATGTTGTAAGAACTCTGCAAATGAATGCAAACTATGAGAACCAAGGGTTTCTCCCACGAACATGTACCTGTGACAGCATTAGCTAGAGATGCGAGGGAAGGGAAGAGGTCATATGCATCCTCAGAGGATTTTGAAGATAAATCAGTTTGAAGACATTGACCTCATAGTGCGAAGACATTCACTTATTTGAAGAGAGTTGGTTCCAGATTTGTACGAATCCATGAACAGGTACAAGTGAGGAATCTAAGTAGTTATGAAGCATAAGTGAATACCCTTAGCATGATATGAGATGCAGAAAAAGACATATCCAGATTTGGAAATGTAGAAACCACTTTTGGATGAAGTGGATGGATTTGACGGATCAAAAAGACAGTAAAAAGTGAGATTTAATTACCACAGACGAACTGCTAGATGAGGTAGAGAAGGAAGCCGAGCAGTCAATCTCCCGCGCCCTAACTCGGCGGCGGAAGACACCTACAGCGGCGGCAGAGAAGACGAGGTCCACTGCCGGCATGAGGACGGCGTCGAAGAAGTTGCGACAGCTAAGCGCTTCGTCTCCGGCGTCGACGCGAGCTAGCGGTGGCGCTAGGGTTTGAGCGAGGTGGCGAGGTGGAAGAGGAGATAATGACCACGTGGGGTGAGTATTTATAGGGTAAAGGGCTGCACAGCGCAATTACGCAGGTGCCCCTGGTGGACACGTGGCGTGCATGCAACTCTTTGAAGGTTGATCCATGTTCCCATGCACGCCTGGTTTGTCCGGTGGTCGTTTCGGCTTCTCCGGTATTCAGGCAAAAGAGATATAGCATTTGAAAGCAGGTTTAAATATGTGTCTCTGTATCTTCAGCTGATAAGGACGCGGTGAAGACATTTGACACGTTTCAACAGAATGCATATGACTAGATAGATAGAGTTTGAGGAAGAAGCATAGAAGGGGTTAGGGTCCGATCACATTCACTTAGTTTAGAAAATGGCAGGTTTGAAGACACAGCTATAAGTGAATGCTGTAGAGGATAGAACACCATATATATATGTATATATCAGAAAAGACCAAATCAACATTGCGAAGATAAATCTTGAAGACAAATCAATGTTGAAGACAAACCAAATGCGAAGATAATGCAATCAGGACGCCAAAAGAAAATCTTCGAGAAAGTTTGGTGGTGGCGTTACCCACCGTATAGGAAGTATTAGACCCAGACACGGCGCACAATTATCATGGCGCTCCGAAGTCAAATTCCATGTTAATGTATTCACACTTAGAGTGTATGTCTTCAATGATTGAAGATATACGTTACTTCATGTGTTCCGCATCTAAGTCATCAACATGCATAAGCATTAGGATGTGTGTCCAATCACAGGACATTTGAGGATTCTAAGATATTTAGCTCACACAGCAACTTGCAAAACCTTTTCTCATCCAAGGGCTTTGTGAAGATATCTGCCAATTGCTCTTCAGTGTTGATGTGAATGATATCAGTATCTTCCTTCATGACATGATCTCTGAGAAAGTGATGACGGATCTGAATGTGCTTTGTCTTTGAGTGTTGAACTGGATTGTTGGCAATCTTGATGGCGCTTTCGTTGTCGTTGTAGAGTGGCACATGCTTAAGGTGGATGCCATAATCCTTGAGGGTTTGCTTCATCCATAGAAGCTGAGCGCAGCAAGATCCAACAGCAATCTATTCGGATTCAACAGTGGAGAGGGATACACAGTTCTGCTTCTTTGAAGACCAACAGACAAGAGATCGTCCAAGAAAGTGACATGTTCCTGATGTGGACTTGTGATCAACCTTGTCACCAGCATAATCAGCATATGAGAATCCAACTAGATCAAACTCTGAGCCCTTTGGATACCATAATCCTAGTGTTGGGGTGTAAGCCAAATATCGAAGAATTTGCTTCACTGCTAAGTGATGCGATTCCTTTGGTGCTGCTTGGAATCGGGCACACATGCAAATGCTAAGCATTATATCTGGCCTAGATGCACATAAGTAGAGTAAAGAACCAATCATGGAGCAGTATACCTTTTGATAAAACTCTTTACCATTGTCGTCAGGACCCAATTGACCCTTGGTTGGCATTGGCGTCGTGTACCCTTTGCAGTCCTGCATTCCAAACTTCTTCAGGCAATCTTTGAGATATTTTTCTTGTTAAATGAAGATGCCATTGCTCTGCTGACAAATTTGAAGACCAAGGAAGAATTTCAGCTCACCCATCATGGACATCTGATATTGCTCTTGCATCATATGCCCAAACTCATCACTGTATCTCTTGTCAGTGCAGCCGAAGATAATGTCATCCACATAGATTTGGCATACAAACAGTTCACCATCATATGTCTTCTTGAAGAGAGTGGGATCTAGAGTACCAGGTTTGAAGCCTTTGCTCTTCAGGAAGTCTTTGAGTGTGTTATACCAAGCGCGAGGTGCTTGTTTGAGGCCATGCAGTGCCTTGTTGAGCTTGTATACCATGTCAGGACGCTTTGGGTCTTCAAAACCAGGTGGTTTTGCAACATACACTTCTTCTTCAATTTTGCCGTTGAGGAAGGCACTCTTTACATCCATTTGGTATAGAAGAATGTTGTTGTGGTTGGCATAGGCAAGCAGTATGTGAATGGCTTCAAGCCTAGCCACAGGAGTAAATGTTTCATCGAAGTCAATCCCTTCAACGTGTGTGTAACCTTGAGCAACGAGACGAGCCTTGTTTCTGACAACTTGACCATGCTCATCTTGTTTGTTGCGATAGATCCATTTGGTGCGATGATATTGTGCTTGCGGGGATCTGGACGCTTTACCAGCTCCCATACATTGTTCAGCTCAAACTGTTGAAGCTCTTCTTGCATAGCTTGAATCCATTCAGGTTCCATGAAGGCTTCAGCAACTTGCTTGGGTTCAGATATCGAGACAAATGCAAAGTGCCCACAGAAATTTGCTAGTTGTGTCGCTCTTGAACGGGTGAGTGGACCAGGTGCATTGATGCTATCAATAATCTTCTCAATCTGTACTTCATTTGCAACACGACGATGAACTGGTCGAAGATTTTTCTCTAGCTGGTCATTGTTTTCGTCTTCAGCATTGTTTTCAGGCTGAGAAGTGTCTTCAGGCTAGTTAGGTGCAGAAATGAAGATTTCCTCTTCAGCATGTGCCTCTGACGGTATGATTTCTCCAGTACCCATAAGCTTGATAGACTCACTTGGTGTAGCTTCATCTAGCACATTTGGCAGGTGCTCTGTTTGCGAGCCATTAGTCTCATCGAACCGCACATCCACAGTTTCAACCACTTTATAGTGAAAGAGGTTGAAGACTCTGTAGGAGTGTGAATCCTTTCCGTAGCCAAGCATAAAACCTTCATGTGCTTTAGGTGCAAATTTTGAAGTGTGATGTGGATCCTTGATCTAGCACCTAGCACCAAATACTCTGAAATAGCTGACGTTTGGCTTCTTACCAGTCAGGAGCTCATATGATGTCTTCTTTAAGAACTTGTGAAGATAAACACGATTTATGACGTGGCATGCAATATCAATAGCTTCAGGCCAAAACTTCCTTGGAGTCTTGTACTCATCAAGCATCGTCCGTGCCATCTCAATGAGGGTTCTGTTCTTGCGCTCCATGATGCCATTCTGCTGAGGTGTGTATGGAGCCGAGAACTAATGTGTGATGCCCAATGTATCAAGATAAGTGTCGAGGCCAGTGTTCTTGAATTCTGTGCCATTGTCACTTTGAATGTGCTTGATCTTGATGCCATAGTTGGTCATGGCACGATTGGAAAATCATCTGAAGACATCCTGCACTTCAGTCTTGTAGAGAATTATGTGCACCCATGTATATCTTGAGTAATCATCAACAATGATGAAGCCATAGAGGCAAGCAGTGGTAGTGAGGGTAGAGTAGTGAGTAGGGCCGAATAAGTCCATGTGAAGCAGCTCGAAGGGACGTGTCATCGTCATGATTGTCTTCGAGGGATGCTTGGCCCGAGTCATCTTTCCAGCTTTGCAGGCACCGCACAGATGATCCTTCTTGAACTTGACGCCCTCGATGCCTATAACATGCTTCTTTTTCGCGAGAGTGTACAGGTTCCTCATGCCCGCATGTCCTAGCGTCCGATGCCGGAGCTAGCACTCTGAAGCTTTTGCTAGAAGACATACAACCAACTGTGGTCCTGCTGAGAAATCTACCATGTACAGATCATCCTTTCGATACCCTTTGAAGACTAGAGATTTGTCAGATTCCATAAGCACAAGGCAATGATATTTTCCAAATATCACAATCATGTTCAAGTCACAAAGCATTGAGACAGACATTAAGTTGAAACCAAGGGATTCAACAAGCATCACTTTATCCATGTGCTGATCCTTTGAGATTGCAACTCTACCTAGGCCCAATACCTTGCTTTTACCAGTATCAGCAAATGTGATGTGACTTTTGTCAGATGGACGTAGGGTTGAATCCATAAGAAGACTTCGATCACCAGTCATGTGGTTAGTGTATCCACTATCCATGATCCACTCAGAAGCCTTTGGTGTCGTACCCTACAGTGCAGTTTGGGGGATAGGCTTCACCAAGGGAAATGTGAAGCATAAACATGTGACGAACAAGCATATTATCAAAGTTCAGATCCTGGTTAGGGTAGATAGGATGTTTGTCAAGAAATCCCGGGACGAAATACATAGTAAGACCATTTTGACATTTTATCTTGCGTCCCACAAGATGTTTTAGGTCCCCAGCATAAGCATCAGAAGCCTTTGATTTCCGGCTGGAGACCTTTCCCTGCAAAAGAGAGTTAATTTTTCTTAACCACCCACATCTTCAGGGGTGGCTTAGAAGCAATGAGTCTAAGTGCAGCATATGAGAACTTTGGCTTTGGAGCCCTAGCAAATAGCCTTGCAGGAGGTGAATAATACTCATAAGAATAAGCAGGAAAGTTCTTGGTCTTATGAACATAGCGGTTTGACGAAACACGCTCATATTCATAAGTCTGAGTATGGTTTCCCTGCAAAACATTGGTGTTAAGGTGACCCGGATGAGTCCTCTGTCTGTATGAAGCCTTTGGACCATAGGAAGCCTTTGGTCTGGGGTTTGTCTTTTTCCCAGGTGGTGTCATGATGACATTCACAGGAAGCTTCTCCAGACAACTTTTGGGCACCCAGATCTTCTTCAAAGGTGGTCCATTCCTGCAATTAGTACCAATATACCTGGCAAACACTTCACCATTCTGATTCTTAAACAGTTTATAGTTTGCATCAAAGGAATCATAATTGATAATAGGGTTAGCACAAGTGGAGCCAGATAAGGTAGATGGATCCACTGAAGGTCCCTTTACAGCAACCTGTGTGGTTTTGGGGTACTGCTCAGGCTTCCAGTATGAACCATCAACATTCATTTTCCTCTCGAATCCAACACCCTCTTTCCTAGGGTTTTGGTTCAGAATCTGCTTCTTGAGGACATCACATAGTGTCTGATACCCTTTGAGGCTTTTGTACATCCCTGTTTCAAGCAATGTCTTCAACCTGGCATTCTCATCAGCAATAGTAGTGGTATCCTCAGTAGAGGGGTTAGTTACCACATCAGCAGTTGAAGATATTGCAATAGTAGCCGCAGTAGAACATTTAGCAACAGAGATAGCATTATCACGCTCAAGACATTTTAGACATGGTGGCTAAAAACCTTCCTGAGCGGAACTGGTCTGTTGAGCGCGGAGTGACTCGTTCTCCTTTTGAAGATCTTCATGAGTCGCTCTCAAGTTCTCAAGTTCTTGCTTCCTTTGAAGATAATCATAGGAAAGCTTCTCATGAATAGTTGAGAGTGTTTCATGACGACTTTCAAGTTCCTCGTACTTAACATGAAGATTTTTTATGTCTTCAATTAAGGACTGAGTTTGAGTCATTTCTGCGTCCAACAGGTCATCGTTTTTGTCTAGCAACTTTTGAATATGTTCCATAGCAGTTTGTTGTTCAGTTGCAATTTTAGCAAGTGTTTTGTAGCTAGGTTTAGATTCACTTTCAGAGTCATCTTCACTGGATGTTTGAAAGTAAGCATCGCGTGAGTTTACCTTGGCACCACGTGCCATGAAGCAGTAGGTAGGAGCAGAGTCACCCTCATCATCAGCATCGGCATCGGCGACGAGGCCATTGTCTTCGGTGTTGAAGATGGACTTGGCGACATACGCTGAAGCCAGAGCCAGGCTTGCCACGCCTGAATCGGACTCCTCCTCAGACTCCACCTCCGCCTCCTCAGAAGCAGACTCCTCCTCTGAATCCATCTCCTTGCCAACAAATGCACGAGCCTTGCTTGATGAGCTCTTCTTGTGAGATGAAGACTTTGAAGAAGACTTTGAGGATTTCTTCTTCTTCTTGTCATCAGAATCATATTCTTTTCTCTTCTTCTTCTTGTTGTTGGTCTCATTGTCCCATTGAGGACACTCAGAGATGTAGTGACCAGTTTTCTTGCATTTGTGGCATGTTCTCTTCTTGTGGTCATGAGTAGAAGCTTCATCATTTCTTGAGCTGGATCTTGAAGACTTTCTAAAACCTTTCTTCTTGGAGAACTTCTGGAACTTCTTCACGAGCATTGCTAGCTCCTTTCCAATGTCTTCAAGATCACCAGAACTGGAGCAGATTCTTCTTCAGATGAGGACACAACCTTTGCCTTCAAAGCCCGGGTTTGGCCATAGTTGGGGCCATAGATGTCTCTCTTCTCAGATAACTGGAACTCATGTGTGCCGAGCCTCTCAAGTATGTCAGACGGATCGAGAGTCTAGAAGCCAGGACATTCTTGAATCATCAGCGCCAGGGTGTCGAATAAGCTGTCAAGTGATCTTAGAAGCTTCTTGACGATTTCGTGATTGGTGATCTCAGTGGCGTCAAGTGCGCGAAGCTCATTTGTGATATCAGTGAGGCGATCAAATGTGAGCTGGACATTCTCATTGTCGTTTCTCTTGAAGCGGTTGAAGAGGTTGCGAAGAACATCAATCCTTGAGTCTCTCTGAGTTGAGACGCCTTCGTTGACCTTGGAGAGCCAGTCCCAGACTAGCTTCGCAGTTTCCAGTGCACTCACACGGCCGTACTGTCCTTTGGTCAGATGACCACAGATGATGTTCTTGGCAGTTGAATCCAATTGAATGAACCTCTTGACATCAGCAGTGGTGACACCTTCACCGACCTTGGGAACACCATTCTTGACGACATACCAGAGGTCGACGTCAATGGCTTCAAGATGCATGCGCATGTTATTCTTCTAGTAGGGGTAATCGGAGACACGACACGCAGCGGAGACCTTGATTATCCATGCAGACGACATAGCTAAAACTCCAGGTGGTTAAACTGAATCACACAGAACAAGGGAGCACCTTGCTTTGATACCAATTGAAAGTGCTTGTTATCGACTAGAGGGGGGTGAATAGGCAATTTTTATGAAATTCTTCAAAACATGAGGTATTTGAAGACAAACGATAGAAATGAACCTATTGATATGCAGCGGAAGGTAGACACTACTAGGGAAAAGTCTAGCAGCAGCGCGGGTTCTAGGTATATCAGTAGTGCGGGGACCGGCGCTACTAATAAGGCGCTACAGCTAACCCTTAGCAGCAGCGCGTGCGCGCCCACGCTACTGCTATACAAGTGTAGCAGCAGCGTGCTGCGTGCAAGCTCGCTACTGCTAATAGCTATAGCGAGCTTGTTGGGGAACGTAGTAATTTCAAAAAAATTCCTACGCACACGCAAGATCATGGTGATGCATAGCAACGAGAGGGGAGAGTGTGTCCACGTACCCTCGTAGACCGAAAGCGGAAGCGTTAGCACAACGCGGTTGATGTAGTCGTACGTCTTCACGATCCGACCGATCAAGTACCGAACGCACGGCACCTCCGAGTTCTGCACACGTTCAACTCGATGATGTTCCTCGAACTCCGATCCAGCCGAGCTTTGAGGGAGAGTTCCGTCAGCATGACGGCGTGGTGACGATGATGATGTTCTACCGATGCAGGGCTTCGCCTAAGCACCGTTACGATATAATCGAGGTGGATTATGGTGGAGGGGGGCACCGCACACGGCTAAGAGATCAAGAGATCAATTGTTGTGTCTATGGGGTGCCCCTGCCCCCGTATATAAAGGAGCAAGGGGGGAGGCGGCCGGCCAAGGAGGAGGGCACGCCAAGGGGGGAGTCCTACTCCCGGTGGGAGTAGGACTCCTCCTTTCCTTGTTGGAGTAGGAGAGAAGGAAAGAGGGGGAGAGGGAGAAGGAAAAGGGGGCTGCACCCCTTGTCCAATTCGGACCAGAGGGGGGGTGCGCGCCTCCTTCCTTTTGGCCTCTCTTCTCTATTCCCGTATGGCCCAATAAGGCCCAATACTTCTCTCCGGCGAATTCCCGTAACTCTCCGGTGCTCCGATAAATACCCGAATCACTCGGAACCTTTCCGAAGTCCGAATATAGTCGTCCAATATATCGATCTTTACGTCTCGGCCATTTCGAGACTCCTCGTCATGTCCCCGATCTCATCCGGGACTCCGAACTACCTTCGGTACATCAAAACACATAAACTCATAATATAACCGTCATCGAACTTTAAGCGTGCGGACCCTACGGGTTCGAGAACTATGTAGACATGACCGAGACACGTCTCCGGTCAATAACCAATAGCGGAACCTGGATGCTCATAATGGCTCCCACATATTCTACGAAGATCTTTATCGGTCAGACCGCATAACAACATACGTTGTTCCCTTTGTCATCGGTATGTTACTTGCCCGAGATTCGATCGTCGGTATCTCAATACCTAGTTCAATCTCGTTACCGTCAAGTCTCTTTACTCGTTCTGTAATACACCATCCCGCAACTAACTCATTAGTTACAATGCTTGCAAGGCTTATAGTGATGTGCATTACTGAGTGGGCCCAGAGATACCTCTCCGACAATCGGAGTGACAAATCCTAATCTCGAAATACGCCAACCCAACAAGTACCCTTTGGAAGCACCTGTAGAGCACCTTTATAATCACCCAGTTACATTGTGACATTTGGTAGCACACAAAGTGTTCCTCCGGTAAACGGGAGTTGCATAATCTTATAGTCATTTGAACATGTATAAGTCATGAAGAAAGCAATAGAAGAATACTAAACGATCGTGTGCTAAGCTAACGGAATGGGTCAAGTCAATCACATCATTCTCCTAATGATATGATCCCGTTAATCAAATGACAACTCATGTCTATGGCTAGGAAACATAACCATCTTTGATCAACGAGCTAGTCAAGTAGAGGCATACTAGTGACACTCTGTTTGTCTATGTATTCACACATGTATCATGTTTCAGGTTAATACAATTCTAGCATGAATAATAAACATTTATCATGATATAAGGAAATAAATAATAACTTTATTATTGCCTCTAGGGCATATTTCCTTCAGCGCTTTGGCTGGACGCGCTACTGCTACTGTCACACTGCTGCTAACTTTTCTCCACTCGCTACTGCTAATTTTAGTAGTTTTTTTCTGCATATTTGTTTTGTATTAGAACAGGCTTTATACAAGAATCTTTAGCAGATACAAATGTCATCATGATACACATACAAATGGCTGCAAGACCACAAATGTAATCATAGCATATACATACAAATAGTCTCATCATAATCATCATCCAACATAAAGTGGTATGTCGTCATCATCTCGAAAATAGCGATACATGCAAGTCTCGAATACTTGCAACTACAACGTCATCCATCTAAACAATGGTCTACGCGAGAAGAGCTATCACTATGAGTGAGAGCGGAACTATGCGTACATGAGGCGGCGGTTACGAGTCCTCTCTCGCGCTAGCGTGAACCTCAAGTAACTAGCCTCTCCTTCTTGTGTGCTTTTGAAGCCTTTATGGCTGGCGCCCGAGACCCCATTCACTTGCGCCTGACACTCAGGCCACTCATTGTATGTCGGATCTTGGGTTCCGGCAAAACCCTTAAGGTTCAAACTCTGGGGTGCGCGCGAAGTTCTCTCCCTCCTACCGATCTACGCCCTAGCTCGCTAAGATCTCGCGGATGAACTCGACCAACTCGCAGCACAGAAAGACATGAGATTTATACTGGTTCGGGCCACCGTTGTGGTGTAATACCCTACTCCAGTGTGGTGGTGGTGGGTTGCCTCTTGGGCTGATGATGAACAGTACAAGGGGAAGAACAGCCTCCTGAGTTTGAGGTGTTCTTGTGCTCTGTAAACTTGTGGGTAAGAACTCCATCCTACTACTACGGTGGCTAGACCTATTTATAGAGGCCCTGGTCCTCTTCCCAAATATTGAGCGAGAAGGGAGCCAACAACGGCGGGCAATTTGAAAGGGGACAGCTAGTACAAGCTATCCTGACAAAACCGGTCTTCGCCTGCAAAAGGCCCTGGCGGTGACGCCGTCTTGGGCTCCATGGTGACCTCCGTCCTGCTGGCCTGCTGGTCTTGGTCTCGTTGCATTAACAGGGAAACCTTTGCTTGATGCCTCGGTACTCCGCGCTTGTCCCCTTAGCACCAAAGAGGAAACAAGGACGCTGCGCGCGCTGGCGCCCGCCTGGTCTTGATCGTCATGGCTCACGTCACGAGAGCCTCGAGAGGTTTGCCCCGCCTTGATATCTCCGCTTCTCGTGAGGCAACCTGGGGAGGCTGCTCCTGAGGAGGTCTTGCGTCGCCCGCCTCTAGAGGCTTGGCCCCTCGCGAGGGTCTTGGGTGCCTTGTTGATGAAGATGGGCCGTACAGGCCTACTAGCATAGCCACGCCGTGGGCCGCAGGCAGGCAAGTCTGGAGACACCTGTTCCAAGAACACCGATAGTAGCCCCCGGGCCCAAGGCGCGCTCGGGCTTGGCTTCGAGGCGAAGCCAAAGGTCAAGTATGGAGCGCCACGGGCCCCAAAAGCCTGCGGCCTCGGTTGACGCGTGGCGGTTGATTGGATGTGGGCGTCTGCGATTCCCCACGCTGCCTTAGAATCCGCCTGGCTACGCGGCCCCCGCAATCTACACAGTTATTCCTCCATCGTCCGCGCCTTGCTTCCCCAATCTCTCTGCTTCCTCAAGACTCTGCTTCTCCTCCCCAATCTGACTTGCCTCCTGCCAGCTCCATCTCCATGGCACCGAAACAAGCAGACAAGGGGAAGAAACCCCTGTCTTCGCCGAGCGCGCCTCCGACCATAGTGCCGACGCTCGGCCGACCCCTGGTGCTCAACGACGAGGCCATGGACAAGGTGCATCCAATGCTCGCGTCCAGCTTCAACGAGTGGGGAGAGATGGTGGCTTGGCCCGCGTCCCGCACTCGCATGGCCCGGGCAGCCACTGAGGTCCCAATCTTCATCGATGCCCTTTTGGGCTGGCTTGATTCCTCCCTTCTCCGTCTTCTTCAATGTGGTGCTTGAGCATTATCAGATCCACATGCTGCATCTCGACCCTCAATGCGTGACTCTCCTTGCCGTCTTCACCTTTGTGTGTGAAGCCATGGTGGGCATCACTCCTTCTGTGGACCTCTTCCGCCATTTCTTCTCATTGCATCAGATCGACCCACAGCAAAGCTCGGGGTGCGTGAGCTTCCAGGCCGTGGCCGCAACGGCGGGTGCGGGGATCGACTTCGAGCTTCCTCCATCCACGAGCGAGTTTCGGACATGGCGGGTGTTCGTCGATGCCGGCGTGCTCAGCCCTCTGCTCCATGCTCCACCAGGGCCTGCTGTTCCCAACTCCAGTTGGGGCCACGAGAAGCTCGCGAGCCCCCGCCTTGCTCCCGTCTGGTTCAGGTTGAGGAGGCTGAAGGACCGCGGCGTGACCACGCGTATGGTGGTGAAGGAATTCGTTAAGCGCCGGATTGCTCCGCTTCAGCGCCACTCTCGCCCGATGTGGACCTTGCTCAGCAGTCAGGACCATATGAGGTTTCAGGAGTCCGGACTATGTCTCGGGACGCGGCAAACAGTGCTCAAGGTCCTGACGGGTGTCTCTTTGCCGGATAACTTGCCTGGGAAGAACTGCTTGCTATACCGTGGCAAGAACAAGGATGAATTTGCGGAGAGCATGCCTCCCTTTGATGAGTCGGGGCTGCGGCCGATCGCCCTGGTGGGGCCCCGCGAGAACCCTGTCGTCGTGGTTCCCTTCCTTCCCGCCGGTGCCGAGCTCGCCCCAGGTGAGGGTGCAGGAGGGCGAGCTCCGACTGAGGCCGGTGGCTCAAGTGCTGAGGAACACTTGCCGCGTGGTGATCCTGGGGCGTCGTCCTCGGGAGCTTGCGACCCCTCTCCTGGGGCGGCGATTACTGTGGTGATGCAGCATGCGGTTCCCGAGGCCAAGGCCCCGGATGCCTCGGTAGGTTGTGGTGAGACAGCGCCCGACCGTTCACCGCGGCCGGGCACCCCTGAAGTAGGCCCTCCAAGCTCTTCCTCGGCCTCGCCCCGCGCCGGCTGCCACGTCCAGCGCTTCGGTCGGCTTTGCGTGGACTTCGAGGAGCTCCGCAAGAGGAAAGGATCCCCGAGCGGCAACAACATCTTCGGGCCGCTGAAGCGAAGGAAGTACATCGCCATCGACGTGTAAGTGCCGTACTGCTATGGCTTCTTGTGTGTTGTTTTCATCTCCTGACGTCAGTCCTTCAGGGCTCCTTCCGTCGAGGCTGCCGCGCCTCCTGAGAAACGGCCTCCTCCTTCCTCGACTCCCCCATTGGCCTTGAGCACTCCGAGTCCGCTTGCTGCCCCTGGAGCAGGGTTGGTTGACGGAGCGCCCTTGCCTTCGTGGCGCGCTGATCCTGCGACCTTGTCGTTCCTCCCCTACGACTTGGCATGGAGCCTGGCGGACGTGCCCAGGACCCCTCCTCTGGTCATCGACAGTAGCTAGTTGGCTTCGGCCTGCAGTTCTTCTTCAAGCGGCGGGCCCCGGCTGGCCGGGGGCCCTTGCGAGGTCGGGCTGGCGCCTGGGGTGGCACCAGCCCCCAGCCCCCTGCCGAGGGGGGCTGCGCCGCTTGATGCCCCGCCTGCAGCCCCCGAGGCGGAGGACGAGGTGGGCCGCGCGTTTGAGTCCGAGCGCGGGCGGAGCGTCGTCCGCCATGAGCTCTTCCAGGAGGCGATGGGCGCGATGAGCCGTCTGGGCGAAGAACTTGCGGGTGTCGACTCGCGTCTTGAGGCTGAAGGCCTTCGGCGAGCGGAGGAGTGGTGTAAGCTGAGGGTGGCTATCAACCTGGGCCGCTACCAGCGCGATCTTGACAATGCGAAGGCCGAGGCGTCCCTCAAGGTTTCCCGCGAAGCTTGCTCCCGAGCCTTGGAGGAGGCTCGCGAGGCTGACCGCCGTCGCGAAGCTGCGGAGAAGCGCGCGTGGGAGCTCCAGGCCTGGAGTGTGTCTCTCGAGCAGCAGGTGGAGGCGCGTAGGGCCACCCTTGCGTCGCTGAGGGGGAAGCCCGTCGAGGAAGAAGAGATATGGAAGCGCGAGGAGGCGTTGGCTCTGGAGGCCGTGCAGCGCAGCCTTGAGCTCGAGCAACTGGAGACGAGGGAGCGTCAAGTTGCTCAAGCAGAAGATGCCGTTGGGGTTCGCGAGGCCAAGGTGCAGGAGGAAGTCGATCGCCGGGTGGCCGAGGTTCGCACAGATCTGGAGGGTAGGTATGACTTGAAGTTGAAGCTCGCAGGAACGGAGGATGCGGGCAGGGCCGCTGCCCTCAGGCCCAGGTTGGACGAGGCGGAGAGGCGTGGGGAGGCCACGGCTGCCGCCCTGGTCACGGCGCAGGCGGACTTGGCCTCTGCCCGCGCCGAGCTGCTTTCTCTTTGGAAACGGGTTGATGACGCTGAGGCCGTCGCGCGGCAAAACAGGGAGGAAGTGCTCCAACGACGGACGCTGGAGCGCGAGCACGCCCGCATGCTTCAGGACCTCCGGAACAGGGCTAATACCATCCTAGGCCACATCTGCGATGAGAATGCACCGCACCCCCACTCGAATGACTACGCCAGCCACCTGATCTTCTTCACCGACGTGGTGACGCGCCTGGAAGCCTGGTCTGACAGGGCTCGCCGGCTCGTGGAGGAGAGAAGCCAGGGCCTGCTCGGGCGCGCGTTCTCCCGCGTCTTCAGCCACCTCAGGAACACATTCCCTGACTTTGACTTCGACGCCGCCATTGCCCCCGTTACACAGGCCGTCCGGGGCGATCTGGCGCGGTGGGTGGAGGACAACGTGGATGCGCTGGTCAGAGCCTTCGCTTCTGACGACGACGCGGTGGTGGTCGTCGCAGACGAAGGCGGCGTGGTTGACGACGGGACAGAGGCATCGCCGAAGGCGGCGACAGTGCCGGCGAAGATGAAGACGACGCGGGTGACGCGTCCGAGGACGATGTAGCGAGCAACATATCCGGCTGATCCCATCTTCTCCTGTCGTTTTATCCTGTACGCAAAAACTCGGGCGTGGCCCTTGGAAAACTTGTAAGAGCATTTTGAGAGGGGGAGCCCCTCATGTAAGCAAGTTGCAGCCTTTACTTTCCTATGCGGTATGGAGTATGTGCCCTCGCGAGCTCATAAGTCCAGGGGCGAGTTTCCCGTCGTGGTTTACCTTAGTCAGCGCCAGCCTCGAGCTGGGTAGTGAGGCGACGAGTTTCTGAGAATCCTGCGGAGCTTGTCGACCCGTCAGAAGGAGCCTCGCAAGAGGCAAGCACCAGTTGCAGCGTTAGCGCGCACTCGGCACGCATGCGCCTCGCACAGTCCCGCTCGCGAGGGGCTCGTGAGGGGAAGGCGACGGACATGAGTCCCAGGCAGAACGAAATCCAGAAAGCAAGAAATTGCTCGAATGAGAAAAGGCACCCCCCGCGTGCATCGATAAAAAATCGACTTCAACTTAAATCTAGATCCAGAAAGCAAGGCTATAAAAAAGAGATCCAAAATGAAAGGCCGCGTCCGGCGCCTATTCTAGTCTTCTGGTCTTCAAGTCTTCTCACCAGCGCGGAGCTAAGTGCTGCCACTAGGCGTGAGAGCGAGCCCTAGGGCCTGAGGCCGGCACCCCTGAGACTCCGGGGCATGTACAGCCCCAACTCATTATTACGTGAGAGTGTCACGGGCGGCGAGCTTCACAGGCACTGGGCCTTCTTCACAGGTACCGGCCTTGCTTCATATCGCCAGACGAGGGGCCCGCATTGCGCCACCCTCGACCGCCTTTGAGTCGACCGGCTACCAGGACGACACAAAGGGGGAAGGGGACACCAGCGGCGCCCTCGGCGACCACGGGTCCACTACCGGGGGAAGGCTCGCCGGCACCTCCCCGACAGAGGGCCTACCTCTGGGTGTCCCCTGGCTTCGCGCGTCGTGGAGAGGGATCTGGCTCGCCGGCACCTCCCCGACAGAGGGCCTACCTCTGGGTGTCCCCTGGCTTCGCGCGTCGCGGAGAGGGATCTGGCTCCCGACCCCTCTCCTGCAGCCCCCAACGCGATTCCCCTGTTGGCAAGGAGGCCGCCGAGCTGGGGCCGCCGGCCGCTGTGGTGATCTGTTCCTCCTGCGACTCACGGTTAGCGTAAGCTTGCTCCTGAGGGGTTAGGGGTACCCTGTAGTTGTCGTTGTAGGCGCGGTCGTGGTGGTTCCCTGGTGGCTCCTGGAAGGCCTCAACTTCCAGCGCCTCTTCTTCCCAACCTTCTCCGATGAACGAGCCAGGATCGTCCTCCTGTGCGTACTCCCGGTCCATCATGTGGGGCACGTAGGCTTCAGGGGCCGTCACCCCGAACACCTCGCCGTAGTGCCCCACACTCCATGTTGCCCGGCCCAGCGTGGTGTCCTGAGGATGATAGCGCTGCATCCCACTGGGACCATGGGAGGCGACGCTTGTGCTCATGCTTGTCGCGGGCGGCATGGGGGCGGCGGAGCCCCCGGCGTCGCCGGCCGTGCTGGCGTTGACGAAGCCCCCACGCACACCCGATGGCGCGTGGTTGCGGCGAGGCCCGCCGTGAGACCCTGTAGTGGCCTGAGGAGGAAGCTGGTGGCAGAAGGGCGGCGCCCCCGACGCCGCCGCATCCAGCAGCTCGGCAACGCGTTCCAGCAGTGCATCCCGGCCGCTCTCCATCAGCCGGCACCGCAGCAGCTCTCGCGCCACCGTGAGTGCTGCCCACATGTTTGCGTGCTCCCGCCGCGAGTGCAGCGCCGTTGCTGCGGCGTGGCTTGCTGCCCTTGCCGCGGCTCGTACTTGTCGTGGAGTGAGGGTGGACGACGCCTGGCTGCGCCGCCCGCGCCCCGCAGCGTTGGACGGCGCAAGAGCCGCCTGGAGCGCGGGGTCGTGGTCTTCTTGGGCAGGTGACACCGCTCGGGCTGGCCAAGCTGCCCAGCAGTCGGAGTCTGGCCTTAGATTGCTGGACATCGGGACGTGGAGCGTCGGCAGACCGATCAGCGAGGAAGAGGCCCCGGCGCACCCCTACCTGGCGCGCCAAATGTCGGATCTGGGGTTCCGGGAAAACCCTTAAGGTTCGAACTCTGGAGTGCGCGCGAAGTTCTCTCCCTCCTACCGATCTACGCCCTAGCTCACTAAGATCTCGCGGACGAACTTGACCAACTCGCAGCATAGAAAGACACGAGATTTATAATGGTTCGGGCCACTGTTGTGGTGTAATACCCTACTCCAGTGTGGTGGTGGTGGATTGCCTCTTGGGCTGATGATGAACAGTACAAGGTGAAGAACAACCTCCTGAGGTTGAGGTGTTCTTGTGCTCTGTGAACTTGTGGGTAATAACTCCATCCTACTACTACGGTGGCTAGACCTATTTATAGAGGCCATGGTCCTCTTCCCAAATATTGAGCAGGAAGGGAGCCAACAACGATGGGAAATTTGAAAGGGGAGAGCTAGTACAAGCTATCCTGACAAAAGCGGTCTTCGCCTGCAAAAGGCCCTGGCGGTGACGCCGTCTTGGGCTCCATGGTGACCTCCGTCCTGCTGGTCTTGATCTCGTTGCACTAACAGGGAAACCTTTGCTTGATGCCTCGGTACTTCGTGCTTGCCCCCTTAGCACCAAAGAAGAAACAAGGACGCTGCGCGCGCTGGCGCCCGCCTGGTCTTGATCGTCATGGCTCACGTCACGAGAGCCTCGCGAGGTTTGCCCCGCCTTGATATCTCCGCTCCTCGTGAGGCAACCTGGGGAGGCCGCTCCTGAGGAGGTCTTGCGTCGCCCGCCTCGCGAGGGGCGCCTCGCGAGGCTTGGCCCCTCGCGAGGGTCTTGGGTGCCTTGTTGATGAAGATGGGTCGTACAGGCTTGCTAGCATAGCCACGCCGTGGGCCGTAGGCAGGCAAGTCTGGGGACCCCCGTTCCCAGAACACCGACATTGTACACCCCCGGAACCTTCCCTTTGTACACGACATAGCACTGCCATCTCGCCATCAAGAAACTAGGTACCTGTTAGAGATGCATCTTCATCAAGAGGATGTACAATCATATGCAACAAAATATACTAGAGCAACACGAAAAAGAAAGGGTTAGCAACTAGATGCAACATACAGTACGCAAACTAATTAACTAGAGGTACGCAGGTTATCGTACCCAAACTAACAAAGTAGCGTTACGCAAGTTCGGCAGGGACCGTGGACCTCACAAAGTTTCATCGCTACAGAAAGTATACAAGTTCAACCGACGCATATCATCATCATCGGCATCGTAAATCACTAGAAGTTCCATCCTTCCATATCATCGAGGATGGACCCTAGCTTCTTGAACGGCGTGAGGTCATGACGTTGCATGCCCATGCGAGTTCGGACGTCAGCTCGCGATATAGGGCCGTGGTGGAACATCCCCTTCTCATCAACGACTTCTTTCATGATGATCGTCGCAATGTCCCTTCGGATGCGAAAGAAGTCATCTCTAAGTTTATAATCCGCTTCTCCATGAGATTCTACCCACTTGTGGATATGATCATCATTTCTGCTTGTCATGCGAAGCTTTTGGTGATCCGTGCTGAAATCAATCATGAGATGGAGGATGTAGAATCCATCTTTCTTGCTTGGTTTTCGGACATGGATGCAGCAGAAGTTAGTTTTATGCACGAAACCCATCTTCGTGTTCCTTTGTTTCCTGATCTGCATGTGGCCACCTCTAATGTTGAAGCCTTGGAGAGCATCATCTAGAATATTCATTATGTGGGTGTAGTCCTTCTTCTCGTAGTCTCTGGAAGGGTCGAAATACACGGCGTGGGAGACTCGCGGGTAAAGAACGATAAGGACGGCGTGCCCGTTGCTGCGGGGAAAAGACACCTCAAATTATTCTCCATATGATCGAGAAGGAATGATTGAAATGTACGAAAGGGTTGTCTGGAACTGACTTACTTTGGATGATAAGGCAGGAGGACAATTTGCTGGTCCTTATTCTGTACCATGAAGTTTTGGAGGTAGTCCCTAGCAATTTCACGCTCAAAGTCGTCAAGACTCAAGAAAGACTCGTGCATGTAGTACGGATCCGCAAACAGATTTGTGAGACTTCTTCTCTCTTCATGACGGAGCTCATATGTAGCGCAAAAAGGCGGACGATTGTAAAATCGAGCCGCCTTGTTAGAAACATCTCAAAGATATGGTCAAACCGCAGGAAGAACACCTCCGCGTGTCGTGTGTCGACGTAGCACTTCCCCTCAGGCACACGAGCCGCGTATGTCGGATATCCTAGATCCTTCGAGGCTAGTAGGCTTTTCTCAGTCGACAGCACATGGTCGTGCAGTCTCCTGAGATCCCCTGATAGTGCCTCCAGCGGTTCGGCGGTAGCATCGGCTCGCCCGTGAGATGGAGCATGGCCGCACCTTTCATGGGTACATGCTCTTCAGAATCCATCGTCTGGCTGCTATGTGCTCTGTCTTGTTTGGAGGCAGCTATCTTCCCCGATCTCTTCCTCTCCTTTTTCTTGGGCACACCTTCCAGACCCTTCCTTAACCCCTGCCCCAGTGTCCCCGGGCTAAGCACTGTATGACCCCCGGCTAGTTGAGCCTGTGTTGAGGCGGCATCTTCAGGCGTGTCCTGTGAGGATTTCATGAAGAGAGACTTTTTGCAGTCCCTGCTATGACCTTCCTGCCCGGGCAGATCATCCATATCCTCATTAGCATGCTGATAGCCCGATTCGTCATATGGTTGACTCATCATATCTAAGTCACAGTCATACGCGTTTGTATTGAGGAAAGCCATTGGGTCGACCTCCGTCTCATCATCCATTCTCTGTTCTACAGGACCGATTACATCAGCCAGTACTATTGCACCCCCTTCATCACGTCGCCCGCCGCTCTCACCCGGCACTACAGGAGATGGTAATTGTGTAGGTGGGGTGGTGGTCTCCGCACATGCTTGTTGATGTGTGGTTATTGGTGTGCTCTCGGCCGGCTCCAGACGAATAAGATTCTTCGGCCATAGCAGCACCCGACCCTTGCAGCTTCCAATCCGCGGCGGGGTCTTGTCGTCCTCTCCCACATGCTGTACTGGAGGAGGCAAATCCTCGTGCCCTGATTTCACACTGGACAAGTTAACCCTGAAGTGCCCATCGGGGATCGGCTGGTTGTGGAACGTGGGTTGCAAGGGGTTCGTTATCATCCCCTTTCCCACGTCCACCTTCTGGCCTTTGATCAAGTAGAGTATGGTGCACGGGGTTTCTTCGGCCTGCAAACACATGTCTGTGGCGTAAAACATCCGAAAGGCAACGAAAATGGAATATTCTACCGTGACGGCATCGAGCTCAGCCAAAGACGAAGGCCCACCTAGCGCGCCAGAGACTGAGGATGGGCTGCTATGAGCGGGAGCGACTGCAAGAGGAGGCCCGGTTGCGTGAGCAAGTGATGGTGCAGTGGTGTTGTTGTTGCTCCCGACAAAACTAGGCAACGGGAAATCATGTACCGTCTTGTCTGGATTTTCCTTCGTCCAGTTGATTATAGCTGGAACCAAGTTAGTAGCGAAATCATTTCTGCAGGCAGTTACAGCTGCATTGACTGCCTGCTGTAGCAACTCATTTTTCTCCTCGGCTGTTTTTTCGCGTCCTCAGCTGCTTTTTTCTTGACCGCAAGCTTCACCTTCGCGTCGATGTCCGCCTGACTAATCTTCTTTTTCTGCTTCTTGGCCTCCGGGCCCTCGTTGTAAAACACCTTCCACGTGGCGCTGTCTGCAGCGCCGTGCACACGACCATATTGCGGCCGCTGGCCCAAAGGGAGTCCCTTAAGTTCGTTCAAGGCCCGGTTGAGAGGGGTGTCCCACTTGGGCCTCATCGAAGAAGTAGGGCTTTCGGCTGCAAGCTGGTGTTGCTTCTCCTGCAGAAGGAGCGTGAACCGTTTAGGAATGTGTAGTCCACTAGATCTGGAGCTAAATGTAAGGTGGTAAAAGAATAATTACCAGTAGTCTAATCAATTTCCTCGTGATCTGGTCCGTGTAAAAAACATTCTTTTCCTTGTACCACTTGTAGCGGGCCCTGATGAAGTCACGCTCCAAGGGGTTGGTGAACTTCGCGAAGGGGTCTGGGATACCCACGGCTTCACGTTCTGCGTCCTCCTTATCCCATATGGGCCTTTTACCGAGGTAGCCACGACTTTCGAGGCGATGCTTCCCCGTGTTCCTTTGCTGAAGGCTCTTGAATTTCGCAGCCTTAGCCTTGGCTGCCTTGGTAGTGCAAGTGTCCTTGAACTTTTTGAACTCCTCTTCCGTAAGTGTCGGATTTTCCTCCAGAATCTTGGACAGGGGTTCCTCAGCCTCAATAGCTCGTTTCACCCTCCATTTCCAGGAGGCCAAATCATTGCTGAACATGCCCATGGCGTGATTGTTAATCTTTTTCATCTTCGGATCATCCCACGGTTGTTCTATGTTATCATCCCGGTCGGGGAACTTGAATCTCTTCTGCAACTTCGTCAGGAGCAACTGCGTCAAATATTCTTTACTCCTTAAGTCATCGTCGTTGATGCTCGCGCATTCCCGTAGGATGCATCCTACTTGGTTCGCATAGCACTTGCAAGGTTCTTCTGCCTCTAATGGCTCAAACTTGCCAGGTGCCATCTTTGTGATCACCAGTCGTCCAATCCCTAGTTTGTTAGGTTTCCATATCCTCTGCTTCTTCTTTTCGGTAGCAGCATCGGCGCCGGTACCTTCCCCGCCGGTCTCGGTGTCGCCATCGGTGTCGATGTCGGCGTCAGTACCATCATCGAGGCCGACCTGCAAACCTTGACTTTGCAATTGCTTAGCAGTCAAATAGTCGAGGTACTCTTGTTCACCCTCATAATCCATCTCGTCTGCATATTGGTCAGAAGGCCCAGTTTCTTCGTTGTTCGACATGTTTCCTATGATTAAGTCTCCTCGTTTAATTCTAAAACTATGAAAAATGAGAAATGACATAAAAAAGAAATCTATGTTCGCCGGAATGTCGTTTCCCAGCAACTCCCAGCACTCGATATGCCTACTATCCAGCACAAATCATGCCAAATTTCACGGAAAATTCGGCATGACCTTTGCTAAAAAATGGACATATCGAGCGCCTAAAATTCACCGGAACGGAAATGAATCAACATTCCGGCGTAACATAGGCCACTCGGATCATTTACCCTGCACATAATCATCATGTCCAAATGACATGTCCAAATTTCAAATATGACATGTCCAAAACATCACATGTCCACATATCACATGCCCACTTCAAATTTGCATATAAAAGGAAGAAAAATATAGAACTTGAAGAAAAAACCGAGCTAAATTCACAACTAAATATATAACCTAATTAACCATCTGCCCTAACTAAAACCTAAGTAAATTAACCAAAAAACCTAGCTACCAGAGAGAGGAGGAGCGGTGGGGGGCTTACAGAGGGTGCAGGCCCGACGACGGACGAGGTTGAGAGGGGTCGAGCGCCAGGGCCAGGGTCGTGATCGGTCGGGGTCGAGCGCCGGGACCGGAGTCGGGGTCGGTCGGGGTCGGGGTCGGGGGCCGGGGCCGGAGCCGGGGTCGGTCGGGGGCGAGCGCAGAGGCGCGGCGAGGGCAGGGCTCCGGCGGCGCGACGGGGGAAGAGAGAGTGTGCGGATTTGGGGGAAAAGAGGCGGGATGAAGGGAGGAGTGGGGATTTTGGAGGTTAAGTGGGCATAGCAGTAGCGTGTTTAGGCAGAACGCGCTATAGCTACTCCAGGTAGCTATAGCAGTTTCGAGTAGAAACCGCTTCTGCTATCTTGACTAGTTGTAGCTCTTTTCTCACAAAAACGCTGCTGCTATAACCAGTACCTATATAACAGTTTTCCTGTTTGTTTCCTTCTATTTTCTTTTCCTTTCTTTTCTCCCACTTTTCTTTTCTTTTTTTTCGAGAGCAGTGAACGAAGGGAAGGCGATATATATTGCATCATTTGACGGTTAACTATGTATACAAAATAGGAACATATATATTACATCATTGGACCCATGCATAATAATGGCTAAGTGTGCATACAAAATAGGAACATATATATTACATCATTTGACCGATAACATACAGTTCCTCAGCGTTGACGTTTTCGTTTTTGAGTCAGCTTCTTTCCCTTCTTGTTCGTTGAAGAATAATTGAGCCCTTCATTGTGAGTTTGCCTTTTTCATGGAGTACGATTTTTTTAGGTAATGTAGTATTGATTCTTCCTTTGACGTATACTTCATCATCGTCGTCATCTTCCCTCATTGGGTTGCCGTACTGGTCGTAGTCTTCCTTGTTGGCGACTCCATCCATTCCAATGATGTTCCTTTTGCCTCTCCTCACGACAACATGGCTGGGATTGCGCGGGTCGGTTATGAAGAAGCATTGTGTCACGTGCTTAGCGTGTACCCATGGCTCGTTTTTTGTGATAGCGTTCACGGTAGCGCTCTTGGCGTCGGGTATAGTCATGGTAGTGAAATTCCGGTTTTCTCTTTCGACATTCTTAGCCCATCTGACACGGAACATCGTCATGTTGTGCAGTCCAGAGTAGTCAAGCTCCCAGATCTCCTCGACCCTTCCGTAAAATCTTTCAGTTGTGCCGTTGTCGCTGCCGGTCATGCATTCCATCGTCACCCCTGAGTTCTGATCATCACTGTCCATATCTTTGGCCTCCGTGTAGAACGTGTATCCGTTGATATCGTATGCCTGATAGGTTACGAGGTTGGGCGAGGGGCCATGTGCTAAGGCGTATATGACCAATCCGTCCTTAGAGCCCTCCTCCGGGGGATTAGCAATAATATGCTCTTTGAACCAATGCAGGAAAGTGGAGTTGTGATCTCTAGTAACTTCGGCGTCCGTCCTGC
>NC_057811.1:44195392-44240925 GCF_018294505.1 Triticum aestivum | reverse complement strand
TCTTTGTGCAGTGCCACGAAAGGATCTACCTCGTCTAGGTGTTGTAGCACTACCAAGTTTGCTCTGTCAAAGTCGCTGCGTCGATTTGAGTATGCCACGTGCAATTCCCTGCGACCGTTGGAGTGACCTTCTCCTTCGAGCCTCCCATCGTGCTTGTTAACGGGCAAACCAACACTAACACCAGGCGGCTGGTCTGCGCCATATGGAAAATTCTCGCAGAAAGAGATGCACTCTTGTGTCAGATAGCCCTGGACGATGCTTCCATCCGGACGGGACATGTTACGAACGAATCCTTTGATGATCCCATTCATCCTCTCAAACGGCATCATGTTGTGCAGAAATGATGGCCCCAGGTCTATTATGTCGTCCACAATATGGACACACAGATGCACCATCACGTCAAAGAACGCGGGCAGGAAGTACATCTCAAGCTCATTCAGTATCACAACGATCTCTTCCTGTAGCCTTCGGAGCTGCTTCACACTGATCGACTTTCGAGAGATGACGTCGAAAAAGTTGCAGAGACCAATAAGCGTGTCTCGGACGTGCTTGTCCATTATCCCTCTAAGGGCAACAGGTAGTATATGCGTCATCATCACATGACAGTCATGGGACTTCATCCCGCTGAACCTTTTCTTGTCCGTGTCTAGATATCTGCTTATCTTGCCACAGTAACCGGAACTAACTTTGACTCCGGTGAGGCACTTAAAGAATTGATCGATCTCAGCCTGACTTAAGGTGAAGCAAGAAGGGGGGCATAAAAACGCGTGCATGCATCAAAGTCATACAAAAATTCGGCATGACCTTCCCTAAAAATAGGACATATAGATCTAGAGTTTGCCCGGAATTCGCCGAAACGAAAATAAATCGACATTTCGGCAAAACATAGGCAACTCAAAAGCTCAATTTGGCGTCAACTCATGCCACACACACAATTTCCATCATATTGCCCAATTATCATATCACACACACACATACACATATTTCCATTTTGCAAAAGCATGAAATTTTAATCACCTCTATCTCGAGATAGAGCACACGGTGGAGATGATGATGTAGGGAGATCAAAAGTGCACAAAGCTCTTCTTGACAAAGATAGATCTAGTTAGGGGGCAAATAGGTCACTTAACTAAATGCTACATCTACCTAGCAAGCTAATTTGGGAGGAGACAACTTCAACTAGTGGAGGGGGAAGGAAAAAGAGAAAGGAGATGCATTAATGGAGGTGGTGTAGTTAGCTAGGAGTAATGAAGAGAGAGAAAGGTAGGTAGAAGAGGGAGAGTAATGGGGGGAAAGTATTCAGGAAGAAGAAGAGTGAGAGAGGGAGGATGTGGGAGGTAGGGGAAAGGGAGGAGAGGAGATGGGGAGGGGAGGACGGGTGGAAAAAGGTGGTGGGCTTTGACTTAGCAATAGCGCGGGAGCAAAAATGCGCTACTGATAAGAGCGTAGCAGCAGCGAGCTTTTCTCACACGCGCTGCTGCTAAACGGGGCCAACCGTGCGGATAATTTGAAAATTAGCAGCAGCGACGTGAGTAAAAAGCGCGCTACTACTACTGCATTAGCAGTAGCGCGCACCGTTACCCCGCGCTGCTGCTAAACTTAGGGTGTTGGTATCTGTCGGTCGATTTTTGTAGCAGCGCCGTTTAGCCCTCACGCGTTACTGCTAAATTTGCATCAATAGCGAGGTTTCTCTGACCGCGCTACTACTAATTAGCAGTAGCGCTTCTTTTTGTGCCGCGCTGCTGCTAAGATTCTGTGTATAAGGTTTTCCCTAGTAGTGAGACTACACTAGACAAACCATATTCAAGTAGGCAATGAAGTGAAAGCACGAAGACTATCAGCAGCTAGGTAGAATGGATCAGGATGGAAGACAGTATAAAGCCGAACAGTAAATTTCACACAGTGAAGACAATCAGATCATGCAAGTAGGCAATGACCTCATGAAGACAAATTGTAAAGTAAAGGAAGCGGAGGATAGAACCAGTTGCTTGGTGAAGACAAGGGTTTGGTAGACTAGTTCTAGTTGCTGTGACAACTGTACGTCTGGTTAG
This sequence comes from Triticum aestivum, assembly GCF_018294505.1. Lineage (NCBI taxonomy): Eukaryota > Viridiplantae > Streptophyta > Magnoliopsida > Poales > Poaceae > Triticum > Triticum aestivum. The sequence continues at coordinate 44,238,874 of NC_057811.1, read as the reverse complement.
GGAGGCTGAGATTTAACTCAGAAGACCGCGTCTTCACCTTATTCCCCTTGAGCTAAGGACACCCAGTCCTTGCCCAATCACTATGGTAAGTCTTCAAGGTAGACTCCCAAACCTTCACAGACTTCGTTCACTGGCAATCCATAATGGCTCTTGGATGCTCAGAGCGCGACGCCTAACCGGCTGGAGGATTCACATTCCTCAAGTGTAACAAGTCTTCAGGTCACGCGGACAGAAAGACTTCAGTGATGCCTAAGACTCTTTGGCTCTGGGTGTTTTGGGCTTTGTCCTCGCAAGGATCTCTCTCTCTCAAATGCTTCGGAGGTGGGTTGCTCTCAAACGACAAAAGCCGTGCACTAACTCTGAGCAGCCACCAATTTATGGTGTAGGGGGTGGGCTATTTATAGCCAGGAGGCAACCCGACCTGATTTGTCCAAAATGACTCTGGGTCACTAAGGAACCGACACGTGTCCAACGGTCGGATTTCAAACACACGCGGCAGCTTGACTTGGGCTACAAGTAAGGCTGACTCATCCAGCTCTGGATAAGGTTTGCTCTCATTGTCTTCGCTCGAAGACATAGGATTTGGTTGAACATCACTTCAGTCACTCTGACTTTGTTCACTGGGACCCCACTTAACAGTACGGTGGTTCCTATGACTCAACAAAGAAGAAAAGGAAACTACGAAACAACTATGTCTTCGCACTCCATAGTCTTCATATGAATGTCTTCTCATGTCATAATCCTCATCGTGAATGTCTTCACGAACCACCATTGTCTTTAATGTCTTCACACATTTTTAGGGGTCATCTCTGGTAGGTAAACCGAATCAATAAGGGACTACTACCGGTGTTATCCTGTAATTCTCACAGACACATCAGTCCCTCAACCAGGTTTGTCGTCAGTACTCCAAAACCAACTAGGGGTAGCACTAGATGCACTTACAGCAGTGCTTCACCTTGCCATTCAGTAAACCCCTCTCAAGCAAAGCTCCAATCAACATAATTTGGAAATAGAAAGAGCATGAACAAAATTGGGCGTGCATAATTTGGGGGAAGAAGAGGTAAGATAGGTAGGCAAAGGGGGGGTTAGTTAGGACCCTAAGCATCAATCATGGGTGTCTAAGAAGATTTTGCTGGGTAGCGAAGGGAATGGGAAGGAGCAGTGATACAGATTATATGGAGGTGCGTACAGTATGGGGATGGCATAAATCGACAACATAACTAACCTGCGATTATCGTGCGACTGTGACCGCCTCATATATATTATCATTCATGACCTGTGGGAACTGCGATTTAGTTCCGGAATCACTGGTGAAGGTACTCGAATCATCAGCAGACGATTCAATGCCCGTGCTACCTCTTCATGGCGCTGCCAGCAGATGTACCTGGTCGGCCACCTCGGTCGTACCAGGTGTAGGATCACCATGGTTGCCACCCCCGCTTAACTTACCATGGCCCATGGTGGGGGGGCGGCTAGTGAGCTAGTGCACGGGAAGCTCCTATTTGGCGACCTGGGCGCCGGAAGTCGCGGAAGCGCGCCACCCCCAGCCCCCTCGCGCCCCGTTGAGCCGGCCCATGCACGGGGCAGGACACCCCCTGTCTTTTTATTTCGTTTTTTACCTTTTCTAAAAAAAATCATGACATCCAAAAAAGATCCAAATTTCTCAATAATTGCGAATTTTGAACAAGAAATCATAAAATAACCATGAATTCAAAAAAATGTTCATGATTTTGAAAAAAAAAGTTCGAGAAATCATGTTAGGCTTGCACACTAAAAAAATGTTCATGATTTTGAGAAAAGTTTCGGATATTCAAAAAATATTCACGATTTTGAATTTTTTTTGCGTATTCCAATAAATGTTCATGAATTTGTACAAAATTTTGCGCATTAAAATAATGTTCATGATTTTCTAAAAGGTTCACAGAAACGAAAAATCTTATCTGTTAAAAAAGTGTTTGCTGATTCAGAAAATGTTCATGAAATCGGAAAATGATGATGCATTTCAAAAAAATGTTTGTGTATTCCAAAAATGTTCACGAGTTTCAGAAACTATTGAAAATTTTAAAATTTATACATGAATTATAATTTTTTTATGAATTTGACAAATGTTCATGATTTTATAAAAAATTCAAAAAATTGCAAAAAATGCAAATTGTTCATTATTTCAAAGTAATGATAATACATTTAAAAATGTTCATAAATTTTAGAGATGTTCGAAAAAATTAAATAGAAAAGAAACAGAAATAAATAATAAAAAATAAAAAGAAACATAAAAGAGAAAATAAAAGGAAAATAAAGAAAATCTGGAAGAAAAAACAAAGGAAAACAAATAAACTGGTTCACCAAACCCAAAACCGGTGGGGAATAAACACTAAATGGACCGGCCCAAACACTGGATCGAGCGCTGGAGGGGTGCGCGCTAGGTTGCTCACGCGCGACCTACGCGCCAAATAGTATCGGGACCTCCTACTCGGCGCTACAGGCGGCACGGAAGCTCCCTGGCGCCTGCGAGCCAACGCTATTGGGCCGACCCACTACGAGCAGTGCCAGCGAAAAGAAAACCCTAAAAACTGCTGATATGAGGATTCGAACTCGTACAGTTGCATTCTTTTACACGTTAGGTAAACCGCTTGACCAACCTGCAACTACTGACCATGAGAAGCGTGAAAATACTTCAGAGCAATCTGTACCCGCGCGGTAGCGAAGTTCGGGAGTTATTTCAAAAAATGTTCGCGAACATTCAGAAAATTTAAGAATTTGTTTTCAAAAGGAAAAAGTTCATCAAATGGAAAAAGTTCATGTATTCAAAAAAAGTTCACGAATTCAAAAGTAGTTCATCAATTTTCAAAAAAAATTCATTGATTTTCAAAATAAGTTCATCTATAAAATTAAAAAGTTCATCAATTTGAAAAAGGGTTCATCGAATTTGGAAAAAGTTCATACAAATTTAAAAAGTTCATTTATTTCAAAAATGTTCATCCTTTTTTTAATAAAAGTGCACCAAATTTCAAAAACGTTCATTCAATTTGAAAAAAAGTTCATGAATTTTCAAATAAATCCAAAATTTTGAAAAAAGTTCATCGGATTTTAAAATAAGTTCATCAAAATGTTAAAAGTTCATTCATTTCAAAAAAAGTTAATCAAGTTTTAAAAAGTTCATTGAAATTGAAAAAAGTTCATCAATTTTTAAAAAAGTTCATGAATTAGAAAAAAAAAATCGTCTATTTTAAACATATCACGTATTTAATAAAAAAGAAAAAAAACCAGGAAACAAAAAAGAAAGGGGAAAAAACACAGAGAACATGGAGGGCATTTCCTGTATGTATATAAAGAGAAGGAAAGGATGTTTGTATTCACGGGTGAGGTCGTGGCCTTGGTGGTTATTACTAGAGTTAGCTGTCAACTGAGGGATCGGTGGTTCGATTCCTGGGTTCACATTTCTCCTTTTTTATTGTTTTTCAAAACAGGGGAGGCGGGTGGGGGAATGGTAGATGGGCCGAGCCCAACTAGCGTCGCTGCAGGCGCCGGTTTGCGGAAACAACTCTAACCGGCGCCTGCAGCGCCAAATAGGAAATGCCAATAGGATCTGACTTGCGAATGCTAGATGAGGAAGGTTATTTTACCGTGAATTTTTATTTTTTTGAGAAAAAGCCGTGATATTTTTATAGAACGAAGAAAACACCGTGAGGCCCAAATACACATAAGTTGACTGATTTTGATACATCAACATCTGGTCTCTACGTGAATCGATGGGTGGCGGAAGTAAGTAGCCCACGTGGGAATGGAAGTTGATCAAACAGCTAGGGACGACCTCAGGTGATGATCCAACGGTGAGAAACGTAAATGGCCTGAGATGCCTGGAAAGTTGTGGGGTTGTAATGTCTCTAAATGTGATGTTGTGGGATCAAAATAGTGCGATGTTTTTTTAACGTTGGTAGCACTTTTAAATAAAGTGTTGACATGTGGGCCCCAAACGTCAATGCAGAACAACCCGTAAAAGTGAACAAATTCAAACGCACCCACACAATCAAAGAAAAGTGTCTAGTACTATTCACATCAATCATGGATACTGCAGAAAGAGTAAGGCTACATGTACAAACATTTTAGTTACAGGGGAGATTTACGGGCCGATGTGGCGTCATCTCAATGGGTTAGTGATAGACCCATAGCGAAATTCAATAGGAAAGGTTAGTGGGATTGGTGAAGGATTAGCCATAACCCTGTCCTTAACCACTTTGTCAGTAGGTTTAGGATTATTGGCCTAACTTCATTTCGTTGACGGAGCAGTTTGTAGTTTTATAACAATTTTCTGAATTTGTCATAGGTCAACATAGCTGAAAGTCAACACATCTATGAAGAAACGGTGCAATAAGATGGAAAATAAAGATATAAAATATGTTAAAAGGGATTGATTGTGCATGATAATTAAGCAATTAAGTTCAGGTGGGCGATCGCCCTCAGTTGTCTTTTCACACTACAGGGAAATTAAGGCCCTTCCCAGTGCTTCATCATGGACAGGTGCTAAGCATGCCACGTTTCTCCTTTTTTATTGTTTTTCAAAATTGGGGAGGCGGGTGGGGGAATAATAGATGGGCCGAGCCCAACTAGCGTCACTGCAGGCGCCGGTTTGCGGAAACAACTCTAACCGGCACCTGCAGCGCCAAATAGGAAATGCCAATAGGATCTGACTTGCGAACGCTAGATGAGGAAGGTTATTTTGCCGTGAATTTTTATTTTTTTGAGAAAAAGCCATGATATTTTTATAGAACGAAGAAAACACCGTGAGGCTCAAATACACATAAGTTGACTGATTTTGACACATCAACATCTGGTCTCTACGTGAATCGATGGGTGGCGGAAGTAAGTAGCCCACGTGGGAATGGAAGTTGATCAAACAGCTAGGGACGACCTCAGGTGATGATCCAACGGTGAGAAACGTAAATGGCCTGAGATGCCTGGAAAGTTGTGGGGTTGTAATGTCTCTAAATGTGATGTTGTGGGATCAAAATAGTGCGATGTTTTTTTTTAACTTTGGTAGCACTTTTAAATAAAGTGTTGACATGTGGGCCCCAAATGTCAATGCAGAACAACCCGTAAAAGTGAACAAATTCAAACGCACCCACACAATCAAAGAAAAGTGTCTAGTACTATTCACATCAATCATGGATACTGCAGAAAGAGTAATGCTACATGTACAAACATTTTAGTTACAAGGGAGATTTACGAGCCGATGTGGCGTCATCTCGATGGGTTAGTGACAGACCCATAGCGAAATTCAAGAGGAAAGGTTAGTGGGATTGGTGAAGGATTAGCCATAACCCTGTCCTTAACCACCTTGTCAGTAGGTTTAGGATTATTGGCCTAACTTCATTTCGTTAACGGAGCAGTTTTGTAGTTTTATAACAATTTTCTGAATTTGTCATAGGTCAACATAGCTGAAAGTCAACACATCTATGAAGAAACGATGCAATAAGATGGAAAATAAAGATATAAAATATGCTAAAAGGGATTGATTGTGCATGATAATTAAGCAATTAAGTTCAGGTGGGCGATCGCCCTCCATTGCCTTTTCACACTACAGGGAACTTAAGGCCCTTCCCAGTGCTTCATCATGGACAGGTGCTAAGCATGCCACGTAAGCGAAAAAATGACATGACACAACATTTAAGGAGGGGAGAGAGCACTTCAGTGACCCCAGGAAGAACCAATGCCAAGCACGAGAACCTAGGCAAATCACTTAAATGAAGCAATTTGACCAATGCATGAAAGACTTTAGGTGCTAAGTCATTAAATAAAGTGTGCTTAGCAACAACAAGTTAAGCACCTATACATTGGGGAATTGAGTTGCTAAGGTATTTAATGCAGTTAGCACCTCCTCTAAGCATCTTTGTATTGGAAGAGGTCTAAATAAAGTCGTGTATGAACATACTATACTTGGTGAAGGATGTTAGGAAAGATGAGTAGTCCATATTTATTGTTGTCCATAAAATGGCCATAGGATCTTAGGGAAGATGAGTACAGGATAAATAAAAGTATTCCATCTACTCTAGTACTCCCTCCATTCCACAATGTAGTGCTTATAGATTTTTGTGAAAGTCAAACTTTGCCAACTTTGACCAAGTGTATAGAGAAAACTGTCTACATCTACAATACCAAACATTTACATTCTGAAAATATAACTGACGATGTATCCAATGATGTGTATTTGGTATTCTAGATGTACCTACTTTTCTCTATAAACATGGTCAAAGTTTGTAATGTTTGACTTTTGTAAAAATCTATAGGAACTACATTATGAAACGGAGGGAGTAACTGTTATGCACAAATACATTGCGCGAATGTTCTCATAAAGTGGATGAGCAACATGCATCTTGTATATGAAATGTACATATAGTAGCACAGTGAAGTGCAAATGAGAAGAATGCCTTTTTTTTGTCAACTCTTGTGATCGATGAACAGACAGTTCAGTTCAGTGTGCCCTTAAAAGGCACATGTTTCTGAACATTAGAAGAACCGGCAGCGAAAGTGAACAAACCGAGCAAGGAATTCCGTCGTGCAAAAGATGACCGGCCGGTCACCTGTGCTTCCATCGGTACCTAGAAGACGGGGAGTGGATAGCGCCGGTGCGGGTGCGACGACCCTGCTGCCTCTGCTTCTCGTGGCCGCCTATGGCCGGCGCCTTACCATGGCCATGGCGGCGACCGGTGGTACTCTTGCCCCCGTCGCCCTCCGTCTCAGTCATCATCTCTCCAAAGCAGGCGGCGGCATCCACCGGCAGCTCCTCAAATGAGTATCTTGCGGATCGAAAAAACCATTTCAACTCATCGAGGATAGAAAACCGCCGTATGACGAGGACAGGAGTAGGACGATCGAGAAGCCTATCTTCCCACCGTCGCGTGGCCCTCACAAACATCTGCTTCCAGCTCGTCTCCGGCAGGTCGTCGTGGGAATCGCTGTCGCCGCCGAGCGACCAGCACCACCACCACAGCCAGTTCAACCGTAGCGCCTTGTACCTGGGCATCCAGAGCTGGCGGTCCCGGTCGGGCTCGGCCACCAAGCTCCTCAGCTCGGTGCAGGTGCTCTTCACCCTCAACAGGTCCTTCCCGTCGGCGAGCCTCTCCAGGATCGCCGCCATCATGTCGCTCGGGAGGGACATGAAGGTGGGGGCTCGTCCCGGCACCACGCCGTGCACAAGGCATAGATCCGAGAAGATGCGCCGGCTGAACCCGTCGCTGACCGTCCTCCAGAGCGCGGCCGTCGGGGAGGCGTGGTTCCGCAGCAGCCTGCGCGCTGTGCCGTTCAGATGGCCCGACAGGAGCGGCGCGACGGAGTATGCGTCCAGGCACACCAAGTGCGGGCTGATCCGGACAGAGGAGATCTGCAGGTAGAAGATGACGTGCCGCCCGTTGGTGCACACCCTCAGCGCGGCGCCGTCCATGTCGTGCCGGGGCAGCAGCTGCGGCACGGTGTACTCCAGGGTGAGGGTCGAGGCCGTCGCGCCCGCCTCTGTCGGAAGCCGGCAGGTAGAAGACAGATCCCAATCCCGGCGGTGGCGGCGAGGCACGATGAAGCCCGCGTCAAGGAAGGCGGCGTGAACCACGATCACTAGACGACCCAGGAGGCGCTCGGCGTTCCACCGGCGGGCGTCCACTACTCCGTGGAGGGGAGAGACCATGGACGACATGGCCGGCTAAGGCCAGGTGATCCCTTGATTGTGTAAAGAGGGTTCTGGTCGGTGAGTTTTCAATGGCGGAGCGAGCTGTGGTTTGACGAAGCCCTAAATGATATTTTTTTGGAGCTTGCTTTTCTTGTACGGCAACCCCCTTTTCCTAGGTTCGTGCTGTCTTGTATGGATCATCTTTTGCCGTCTGTCGTGGACTTCTAGCCGCCGTCTGATCCACAAGAGGGGCCAACAGCGGATGAAGAAGTCAAACCCTTAGGGGCAAAGCTAAGCAGCATACAACACATTTTCATTAGCTATGTTATTCTACAGACAATTGTTTAGTTATCTAGGGATTCTAATTCATCACCGAAAATTAAAGAACAAAGAATGAAAATGTATTGAGGATAGATTTGAGAAGAAGCTTACCTGTTGGAAGGGCAAGGTTATGTCCTGTAAGGGTAGGCTGATACTTGTAAACTCAGTGCTTACAAGTCTGCCTATGTTCATGCTTTCTTTCTTCAAAATACTTGTTGCAATACAGAAAAGATTAGACTTCTATAGATCGTTGTTTATTTGACAGGGATATTATGTGTAGGCCAAATGACCAATGGAGTGAGAACTTAGAGATTAAAAACAAGTGTTTGATTAGTAAATGGCTATATCAAGGGTCCTGATAACGCCCACACGTGTGGCATACTAAACATCCGTCCACACACTGTGTGTGGGGAGAGCAGGAGGCAACCCACACAGGTTGTGTGTGGGCGGACATTAGAATTGCCCACATGTGTGGGCGCAGCTACTTCGTGCCACACGCCCCACAAGTACTACTCATCCTCGCCCCGTGCGTGTGGCACGAAGCAAATATCCCCACACGTCCTGGTGCAGCAACGTTAGGTACCCGCGGGATGACGATTTAGTTGTCATCCGGGATGGCAGATGTAGTTATCCGGGATGGCAAATGCAGTTGTAGAAGCATGGCAAACTCTCTCTATTTTTGTTAACTATAGTTGCTATGTCTAATTTAGGTTGCCGCGTGTAATTAAACCATAGTTGTCGTGTGTGATTAACTACTTGCCATATATGGTCAAACAATAGTTGCCATGTATGTTTACCTAGTTGCCACGTGTGGTCCAATCATAGTTGTCATGTATGGTTAATCACAGTTGCCATGTGTGTTTATCCTGATTGCCACGTACGCACAACTGCAGTTGCCGTCTAGCAACGAATCATAGTTGCCATGTGTGTTTACCTAGTCGCCAGGTATGCGCAACTGCAGTTGCCATCCAACAATATACGAGTGTCATGTGGGCGAAAAGTAGTTCGCCCACACGCGTGTGGGCTAGGTGGTGGCTGTGTGGGCAGAAACTAGTTCGCCCACACAGGCAGCTGGCAAACCGCGTGATGCGGGGCATGTGGGCGAACTCTCCAACGCCCACACACACGATGATGCCCACGTGGCACTCAGATTCTAACAGATTTCATTAGGATTCGTGCAAAACATAATCAACGTGGATCAAGGCATGTGGGCGATGTGCAGACATGTCACACGTGTGGGCGTTATCATTATGGTATATCAATTATCCTCTGAGGAGTAAGTATGCATACATTTGTTGTGTAACAAGTATCTACATTCTAAGACCTTATTTCAAGTAATGACTCAGTCGAATGATTCACCATTTGGAAGGGTCTGATGAGGACTAAGATTGCTCTCTTCAATAGAGGGGAGTTTATTATTGGTGATGGGCGTGCCACTCGGTTTTGGGAGGATATTTGGCTCGGAGATAAACCTCTAGCCTTACAGTATCCAACACTTTATAATATTGTATCACAAAAGGAGGCCTATTGTTGGGGAACGTAGTATTTCAAAAAATTTACTTACGATCACGCAAGATCTATCTAGGAGATGTATAGCAACGAGCGGGGAGAGTGTGTCCACGTACCCTCGTAGACCGAAAGCGGAAGCGTTTAGTAACGCGGTTGATGTAGTCGAACGTCTTCGCGATCCAACCGATCAAGTACCGAACGCACGGCACCTCCGCGATCTGCACACGTTCAGCTCGGTGATGTCCCTCGAACTCTAGATCCAGCTGAGGCCGAGGGAGAGTTTCATCAGCACGACGGCGTGGTCACGGTGATGATGAAGTTACCGGCGCAGGGCTTCGCCTAAGCACTACGACAATATGACCGAGGTGCAAAACTGTGCAGGGGGCACCGCACACTGCTAAAGTTCAACTTGTGTGTCTTGGGATGCCCCCTTGGCCACGTATATAAAGGAGGGAGGAGGAGGAGGAGGCCGGCCTAGGAGGGGCGCGCCTATAGGGGGACTCCAACTAGGATTTCCAATCCTAGTTGGAGTCCCCTTCCTTTTCCAAGAGGGGAGCGATGGAAGGAGTACGAGAGGGAGAAGGAAAGAGAGGGGGCACCGCCCCCTCCCTAGTCCAATTCGGACTTGCCATGGGGGGGAGCGCGGCCACCCCTTGAGGCCCTTCTCTCCTTTCCCGTATGGCCCATTAAGGCCCACTACTTCCCCCGGTGAATTCCCGTAACTCTCCGGTACTCCGAAAAATACCCGAATCACTCGGAACCTTTCCGATGTCCGAATATAGCCTTCCAATATATCGATCTTTACCTCTCGACCATTTCGAGACTCCTCGTCATGTCTGTGATCTCATCCGGGACTCCGAACAAACTTCGGTCATCAAATCACATAACTCATAATACAAATCATCATCGAACGTTAAGCGTGCGGACCCTACGGGTTTGAGAACTAAGCAGACATGACCGAGACACATCTCCGGTCAATAACCAATAGCGGAACCTAGATGCTCATATTGGCTCCTACATATTCTACGAAGATCTTTATCGGTCAAACCGCATAACAACATACGTTGTTCCCTTTGTCATCGGTATGTTACTTGCCTGAGATTTGATCATCGGTATCCTCATACCTAGTTCAATCTCGTTACCGGCAAGTCTCTTTACTTGTTCCGTAATGCATCATGCCGCAACTAACTCAATAGTCACATTGCTTGCAAGGCTTATAGTGATGTGCATTACCGAGAGGGCCCAGAGATACCTCTGCGATACACGGAGTGACAAATCCTAATCTTGATCTATGCCAACTCAACAAACACCTTCGGAGACATCTGTAGAGCATCTTTATAATCACCCAATTATGTTGTGATGTTTGATAGCACACAAGGTGTTCCTCCGATATTCGGGAGTTGCATAATCTCATAGTCATAGGAACATGTATAAGTCATGAAGAAAGCAATAGCAATAAAACTCAACGATCATAATGCTAAGCTAACGGACGGGTCTTTTCCATCACATCATTCTCTAATGATGTGATCCGTTCATCAAATGACAACACATGTCTATGGTCAGGAAACTTAACCATCTTTGATTAACGAGCTAGTCTAGTAGAGGCATACTAGGGACACTTTGTTTTGTCTATGTATTCACACATCTATCAAGTTTCCGGTTAAGACAATTCTAGCATGAATAATAAACAGTTATCATGATATAAGGAAATAAAATAATAACTTTGTTATTGCCTCTAGGGCATATTTCCTTCAGTCTCCCACTTGCACTAGAGTCAATAATCTAGTTCACATCGCCATGTGATTTAACACTAATAGTTCACATCGTCATGTGATTTAACACTCTATAGTTCACATCGCCATGTGACCAATACCCAAAAGGGTTTACTAGAGTCAATAATCTAGTTCACATCGCCATGTGATTAACACCCGAAGAGTACTAAGGTGTGATCATGTTTTGCTTGTGAGAGAGGTTTAGTCAATGGGTCTGCCACATTCAGATCTGTATGTATTTTGCAAATTTATATGTCTACAATGCTCTGCACGGAGCTACTCTAGCTATTTGCTCCCACTTTCAATATGTATGTAGATCGAGACTCAGAGTCATCCAGATCGGTATCAAAGCTTGCATCGACGTAACTCTTTACGACGAACTCTTTATCACCTCCATAATCGAGAAACATATCCTTATTCCACTAAGGATAATTTTGACTGTTGTCCAGTGATCTACTCCTGGATCACTATTGTACTCTCTTGTCAAACTCATGGTGAGGTACACAATAGGTCTGGTATAGAACATAGCATACTTTATAGAACCTATGGCTGAGGCATCGGGCATGACTTCCATTCTCTCTCTATCTACTGCTGTGGTCGGGTTTTGAGTCTTACTCAATTTCATACCTTACAACTCAGGCAAGAGCTCCTTCTTTGACTGATCCATTTTGAACTCCTTCAAAATCTTATCAAGGTATGTACTCATTGAAAAATCTTATCAAGCGTCTTGATCTATCTCTATAGATCTTGATTCTCAATATGTAAGCAGCTTCACCGAGGTCTTTCTTTGAAAAACCCCTTTCAAACACTCCGATATGCTTTCTGTTGGGGATATTACTACTGGGTATAAACCGGCCAGGAGAGGCCGGGTTATTCCCATAGTGAGTTATTTATATTTGAAGCCCATGAAGACAAGGAGTGTGGCGCTTTACGAAGGCCCAGGGCCCAAAGACGGATTAGGGCCTGTAGACATAAACCCTCATATAATATGTAACTTGTGTTGTAAGATAAGCAAGGGTAGAAACCGAGCCGGACACGTTTACGAACCGGCCTCGGGATTCTGTAAACCGGCGGGCGTCAACCTGTGTATATAAAGGGACGACCCGGCGGCGGTTTAGGGACAACACACAACAACTCGAGAGCCAGGCATAGCGGATTCGCTCCCTGGTCATCGAACCCCTAGCAATTCCACAACAACTGGATTAAGCCTTTACCTTCACCGCAAGGGGCCCAACCAGTATAAACTCCCTGCGTCCTTTGCCCGCTTTAACCCCTTTAAGCTAACCCGTCGCGATGGCTCCACGACTAAGTCCTTTCACTAGGACATCTGCCATGACGAAACCACGATAGTTGGCGCCCACCGTGGGGCTATCGCACGATGGTTTCGAGTTCTTAGAGGGCAGCATCGAAGGACTCAAGTGATACGTTGTGGGTTGGATGACCAAGAGTCGTCGCAGCAAGCTCTACATCGACGACGCAGGCTGGGGCCCCGAGGCCGGCTCAATTGAGTATGGGTACCGGGTCCCCTTCGGTGGCATCCAGGTCTTCATTGGCAAGATCGGCAAACCGGGCCCTGAGCCGGACATCTGCGCCGACATCGTCGAAAAGGCTCAGCGTGCGAGACCCGCCCAGTTTCAGCCTGCCATGAAGCGTGCCTTCGTGGGAGTCATCCACGGAGCGGAATCTGAGGTTAGATCGGCATCTGGTGGAGAGACCGTCGTTTACTCTGATGACGAGTCATCGACCGGAGAGACTGAGTCATTGTACCAGTTGCAAGATGGCCGGATTGGGGGCTGTTCCGATGACGACAGTATTTCGGACCCCTTTGATCCGCCGAGCCGGGTTGCGATCTTCATGGCCGGTACGCAGCCTGCGCAGCACTCTTCGACTGCAGCGGCGATGGTTTTCGGATCAGTAGCGGCGACAGCAGCCGGGGCAGGAGGCCCTGCGCGACCGCCGGCTCAAGTTTTGTCTGACTTATTTGATGCTTTGGCAACACTGCTAGCGGAAGTTAACCCGGCAAATCAGGATGAGCATAACGCGGAAATCGCGAAGGTGAAGGATCAGATAACTCAAGCCAAGGCAGACCTGGCAGCTGAGGATACCAGGATGGCTGCAGAGCGGGCCGAGTTGGATGCACAGGCTTACCGACTTATGTTAGATCAGAGCGCGTCAAATGATGTCATGAGGAGAAGGTACCGATCCCATCTACCTCCGGTTTATGAGGCGAGGAATCTCTTTGACACGCCAGGAGCAGGGACCAGTAACCCGCCCGTGGTAAACCGGGTGGAGGCACCTGGAACGGGAGCGCTGGTTCAGTCACGTCTGATAGAACCACCTCGTCAGAACAATGCCTGTCGCAGCACGTCCCAACACCATCGGGTCATTACTCTAACCCGTTGGATAACATTGTTGCCGCCGCTTCACGATTGGCAGCTCTCCCGATCGAAGGCGAGTCTCCAGTAGTAGTTGAGATGCGACGGGCTAGGGAGCTCCTTCAGACGGCCTTGACTCAGCAGCAGGCTTATTCATACAGTCGCGAGAGGATTCATTCCACCCCCCGCCCGAGCCGGAGTTACAGCAGGCGCATTGATGAACCGGCTGTGTCAAGCAGTGCGCGAAACCGTAATCCGCCTCGTGGCCATAACCCGGCAAGCGGCGGAGCTGATGCTCAGAATGTGGTGGACCAATGAAGAGCACGTCGGGAAGCCGAGTTAGCGGCGCAGTACGCGGCCCGTCAGCTTACTCCGGTTCGTCCAACTACTTCAGTGGAGCCAGGAGTTACCTCCAGTTCTTTGGGGGTGTCGTGTCTCACCCCGGCTTTGCGTAATGTACGGCTACCCAAGGATTTCAAGGGTCCGCGTAAAGTGCCCAATTACACCGCCGATTTATCCCCTGAGTCATGGGTTGAGAGCTATGAGATGGCGATGGAGATGCTGGATGTAGATGATGCGGCATGTGCTAAATACTTCACCGTGATGTTGGAGGGGATAGCTCGCACTTGGTTGAAAAACTTACCAGCTAAATCCATTGGGTCATGGGCCCAGTTAAGGGCCCGGTTCATTCAGAATTTCAAAGACACGTGCAAATAGCCCATGTCAATTGTGGACTTAGCTGCATGTGTCCAAGAGGAAGGGGAGTCAACGACCCATTGGGTGCGCCGGGTTTCAGAAATTTTGCATTCATCGGACCACATCAACGCTGATACAACAGTTTTAACGTTGGAAGGCAATTGCCGGTTTGCACCTCTGAAGTTAAAGTTGGGACGGCTCAAACGTCACTGCAATGACATGGGGACGCTTATGGCAGCTCTGGTGAAGTATGCCGACTCTGATAGTACCAAGGACCCTGAGTCTGACGATGACAAGACATGAAAGGGAAAGAAGAGCGGCAGCACCAAAGGGCAGCAGCATAACCCGGCGGGTCATGGAAACAGCGGTAAGCGTAAAGCGGATAACAGTTTAGATTTTGTGGCTAATACCAACACGCAGGATAATGGTCGGCGTCGTAAGGGTAAACCGCCCCTACGTGGTGGAGGATCAGGTCCCAATCCTGAGCGCTTGTCTCACCTGTTAAACCAGCCTTGCCCAAAGCACGGGTCGCGGGAAAAGCCAGCCACACACCTCTGGAAGGATTGCTTTATTGTGCGGGAGTTCAAAAATTCAAATTTTTTCCGGTATGATCATGGACCAGCCGGCGGTTCAGGCCCCGGATCTCATGGGCCGGGTTATGATGGAGGCAGTTCCGGTTCAGGTTTTCACGGTAATCAAAGCGGACATGGCAATCAAGGCAATCAGGACAACCAGGGTGGTTATAATCATCAGGGGAATCAGCAGCAACAGCAGCAGTCGGGTTACCAGAGCAACCCGGAGCAGTTGAATAGTGGGTAGTACCATGTCTTCACCACTAGCTTGTGCAAGCACGATCAGAAACTTCATAAAAGGGCAGTGAAGTCCGTTGAACCGGCGGTGCCCCGTTACTTGCGCTGGTCTGAACAGCCCATCGTGTGGAGTCAAGAGGATCATCCACCCCGGGTTGATAATCCGGGTCATCTGGCATTGGTGGTGGCGCCTCAGGTTGGAGGGTATAAGTTCACCAAAGTACTCATGGATGGAGGGAGTAGTATCAATATCCTTTATTATGAAACCTTCCGTCGCATGGGCAGATAAAAATCTTAAACCGTCAAACACCGTTTTTCATGGTGTGGTGCCTGGTAAATCGGCGTATCCAGTTGGTAAGATAGCTCTGGAGGTTGCTTTTGGAGATGAGCATGATTCAAGATCAAAAACATTGACTTTTGAAGTGGTGAAAATCAAGAGCCCATATCATGCCCTGTTTGGACGGCCGGCTTATGCCAAGTTCATGGCAAGGCCCTGTTATGTTTATCTGCAGCTCAAGATGCCGGGTCATAAGGGGATCATCACAGTACATGGAAGTCGTAAGATTGCTTTGGAATGTGAAGAAGGTGATGCGGCTTATGCTGAGTCGGTTTGTGCAACAGAGGAGTTGAAGTTCTACAAGGACAATGTTGATCCGGTGGATATGACTTATTTGAAAAAGCCAACTACAGAACATGATCCGGCCTTGAAGTTTAAATCGGCTAATGAGACTAAGCTAGTTGATTTCGTTCCTGGCGATTCATCCAAGCAATTTAGCATCAGTGCTAACTTAGATCCGAAATAGGAAGGCGCACTCATCGAATTCATCCGTGAGAACTGGGATATCTTTGCATGGAAACCTTCTGACATGCCAGCTGTACTGAGGGAACTCGCTGACCACACTCTTAATGTCGATCCCAAGTTTAAACCGGTCAAGCAATTTCTCCGCCGGTTTAATGAAGAAAGACGCAAGGCCATTGGTGAGGAGGTAGCCAGGCTCTTGGCGGCTGGATTTATCATTGAAGTATTTCATCCTGAGTGGTTGGCTAATCCAGTGCTAGTACTTAAGAAAACGGCACCTGGCGTATGTGTGTGGACTACACATATTTGAACAAGGCTTGTCCAGCGGATCCTTTTGCCCTCCCTCGTATTGATCAAATCATTGATGCTACGGCGGGTTGTGAGCGTTTGAGTTTTCTGGATGCATATTCTGGTTATCATCAGATCAAAATGACAGTTAAGGACCAGGAGAAGATAGCTTTCATAACTCCCTTTGGAGCCTTCTGCTATGTATCTATGCCTTTTGGGCTCAAGAGTGCCTAGGCGACTTATCAGCGTTGTGTGCAGAATTGTCTTCATAATCAGATCGGCCGCAATGTTCATGCCTATGTGGATGATATTGTGGTGAAATCCAGAAAGGAGGAGACATTGATAGATGACTTAAAGGAGACGTTTGATAACCTTCGGGTTTATAAGATGATGCTTAATCCGGCCAAGTGTGTCTTTGGTGTACCGGCAGGCAAGCTCTTGGGCTTTCTGGTGTCTAACAGGGGCATTGAAGCTAATCCGGAGAAAATCAAGGCTATTACTTCCTTGGCTAAACCGAAGTGTATCAATGATGTTCAACGCCTGGCAGGCCGGATTGCAGCCTTAAGCCGGTTTATCAGTCGCCTTGGGGAGAAGGCCATCCATTTATATCAGATGCTGAAGAAGACGGATGACTTCGTCTGGAGTGACGTCGCCAATGAAGCATTTGAGGACCTAAAGCGGCAGCTAGCCGAGCCGCATGTCCTTGCTGCTCCTGTTGATAAAGAGCCCTTGTTGTTATATGTGGCTGCTAATGCCCGGGCTGTTAGCGTGGCTATTGTGGTGGAGCGCAAGGAGGCCGGAAAGGAGTATCCGGTTCAATGGTTGGTTTATTATATTAGTGAGGTACTTATTGAGTCCAAGTATAGGTACCCACATTGGCTGAAGCTGGTGTATGGAGTTTTCATGTCGAGCCGGAAGCTTAAGCAATATTTCCAGGGTCATCCCATCACTGTGGTCAGTTCTGCTCCTTTGGGGGATATAATCCAGAACAGGGAAGCAACTGGCCGGGTTGCCAAGTGGGCCATTGAGCTTGGACCTCATGGGTTAAAATATATGCATCGGACGGCAATCAAGTCCCAAGCGTTGGTGGATTTCATCAATGACTGGACAGAGTTGCAGGCGCCAGAAGAGAAGCCGGATCATACTTATTGGACATTCATTTTGATGGGTCCAGGCAATTGGGGGGCTCGGGGGCTGGAGTCGTATTAACTTCCCCATGAGGTGATAAGTTTTGTTATGTTCTCCGTTTAATGTTCCCTTGCACTAACAATGCAGCTGAATATGAGGCTTTGCTCCATGGTCTTCGAATGGCTAAAGAGATGAATTTAAGCCGGGTTAAGTGCTTTAGTGACTCGGACCTAGTGGCTCAACAAGTGTATGGTACTTGGGATTCCAAGGACCCTCTCATGGCAGCATATCATCGAGAGGTGGATATTGTTGCAGGTCATTTCAAAGGTTATCAGGTTGACCATGTGGACCAGCGAAAGAACGAAGCG
Organism: Triticum aestivum; assembly: GCF_018294505.1. Lineage (NCBI taxonomy): Eukaryota > Viridiplantae > Streptophyta > Magnoliopsida > Poales > Poaceae > Triticum > Triticum aestivum. Next base: position 44,221,152 of record NC_057811.1, on the reverse strand, counting down.
GCAGACGCTTTAAGTCGTTTGGGTTCCCAACGTAAACCGGTTCCACCCAACGTCTTTCTGGATGTGCTACATAATCCGTCGGTCAAGCTCCCCACAGAGGAGGATCTGGCTGTTCCTGATCCGGAGGCTCAGTTGGTGGCGGCTCTTCATGTCATCCCAGATTGGACGGTCCCATATTTGGCGTATATGAACCGCGGCGAGTTACCGGAGGATGAAACTTTGGCCAGGGAGATAATCCGGCGGTCCAAGTCCATGACTATTGTCAATGGAGAGTTACATCATTGCAGTGTGACAGGGGCGTTTCAGCGTTGCGTGTCTCCTGAAGAAGGCCGTGAGATTTTGCGTGACATCCACGAAGGAGATTGTGGTCACCACGCCGGTTCAAAGTCTCTGGTAGCCAAGGCTTTTCGTCATGGTTTCTATTGGCTGACGGCTCATGCCGATGTTGAGGACTTGGTCAAAAGGTGTGATGGGTGTCAAAAATTCTCACGGCGCGCTCATGTACCGGCTCAAGAGTTGAGGATGATTCCAATCACTTGGCCGTTTGCGACTTGGGGGCTGGATATGGTTGGGCCCTTTAGGAGATCTAAGGATAAGAAGACCCACCTTCTGGTGGCAGTTGATAAGTTCACTAAATGCGTGGAGGCAGAGCCAGTCAGTAAGTGTGATGCAGCTACGGCGGTTCAATTCATCAAGAAGGTGATTTTCCGGTTTGGCTTTCCACACAGCATTATAACTGATAATGGCACTAATCTGTCCAAAGGTGCTATGAAAGAGTTCTGTCAACGTGAGCACATCCGGCTTGACGTATCATCAGTGGCTCACCCCCAGTCTAATGGTCAGGCGGAGAGAGCCAATCAAGAGATCCTGAAAGGCATCAAGCCCCGACTCATGGTTCCTTTACAACGGACGCCGTTGTTAGGTGGAGGAGTTACCTTCTGTGTTATGAAGCATCAATACCACGCCCAACAGATCCATGGGATACACGCCCTTTTTCATGGTTTACGGGGCAGAGGCGGTTCTCCCTAGTGACATCCGTCATGACTCGCCTCGTGTGGCGGCTTATGTCGAAGCTGACAATGAGAAGGCACGACAGGAAGCACTTGACCTGTTAGATGAGGAGCGTGACATTGAAGCAGCTCGTTCGGCGATTTACCAGCAAGATCTGCATCGTTATCACAGCTGCCGGGTTAGAACCAGAACTTTTCAAGAAGGCGATTTAGTGCTCTGACTCATCCAGGATCAGACTGATATGCACAATTTATCCCTGCCTTGGGAAGGGCCCTTTGTGGTCAGCAAGAATCTGCATAACGGGTCATACTACCTTATCGATGTTCGAGAGCACAAAGACTCACGTAAATCGGAGGAGGAGACCAACCGGCCGTGGAATATCGCTCATCTTCGGCCTTACTATACTTGAGCCACAGGCTCTTCTTATGTACATAGTTATGACAATGTATATATTATGATCAATATAATAAACCGGAGCCTCGGCTAAAGCGGGGTCTCTGTTGTTTTCTTGCATCATGTGTGGTTACATGGGGGCTTCTGTTATAAAGCGGAGTCCTGTTTGCTCATTGATCCGGCTTATAAAGCCATATATGAAGAATCACGTGGGGGCTTGGTCGTATTCGAACCGTAGCTACACCTCTTGATCGACTTAAGGCCAAAAGGAAATCATTTAGGGGCCAAAGAGAGTGTTGCAAAAGCACAACTCAAACATAGGCACCCACTGAGCACAGCTCAAAATATTGCTTGGGGGCTCTTTGCTTTGCAAAGAACAAAGAGTCTACACCCTTGTAATAGGCTATCAAGCCAGGCTTGGAAGCCAGGTGTATTCACCTAAAACCCCGAGTTATCCTGCCTCTTTAAGTAAGCCACTCCGTCCAGGTAATCCTGGTATGACCCGCCGAACATTTGACAAGTCAATCTCATAGACCCTGAACTTGTCAAAGTTAAAACGACGATTGGTTAATGTGAGGTCCATCTTAAAAGGCTTTGTAAAATGGTTTAACTCAGTGGCCTGGCAACCCATGAAAAGCCTCGATTTTGGGCCTGGCAGCCCATGAAAAGCCTTGCATGTTCTTTTTATGCTTTTATTTGCCAAGTTTTTTCCTCCTTTGATGAGGTTTATAATATTTTATGATAAACCGGCGTTTATTGACCCGGTTTGGCTTTCAACTACAAGTTGTCAGTACATGATCAATTATAATCCGACGCTTATTGACCCGGTCTGATTTCGACTACAAGTCGCTAGTGTTATATATGGATAATCCGGTGTTTATTACAACCCGGTACGGTTTTATCATAAACCGGCCAAATATGGAAGGAGTTATCAATACTCAAGATTGGGGTTATCACCCTTACTATACAAAAAGTTGGTCAATCAATGATGTGATTCAATATCACAGGTATCATCTATTTCATATTTGATTATTTTCAAATACAGCCTTGGTTATAAACCTTGGCTATATATTTGGGCATCATGACCCGTTCGGCGGTAAACCGCCAGGACACTTTCAACTTCTTGTATGAAGGAACAACTTGCATAAACCTCTATGGATTACGAACATAATATATCCTAAGCATGGTGGATTAACAGTGTCAGGCGGAATAAATATGCGCGATGGCATAGCAGACCAAGTGTTTGAACTAGCCTATTACAAGGCGCTTTACTGCCCAAAAGAATAATTGTTTTCAGCAAGGGTTGCAGTACGCATAAGGCTAAACCGGCCTCTGGATCATGCCTCGTCACCAGGCTGACTTGACGGCTATGGGTCATCTCGCGCTGGTTCATCCTCCTCCTCTCTACCCAGTGGCTGGAAGTCAATGGTGGCCCAATCGATCCCAGTTAGGGCTTGGAATACAGCTTCATCGCTTATAAGTGTGGACGGTTCAACGCCAGGGGCATAGGTGTGCTTACGGATTGGTGGGATAAGATTTTGAGCTTCAGGAGTTGGTGCAGCAACCCGTTTTTTGTTGACGTCATAACTCGCCTGATAGTATGAAAGGTCAGCTTCTTCAGCCAATTGGCAAGCTAGTGGACGCATCTCCCTGGTTATGACTCGGAGGTCATCATTGTCAAAATCTAATCCGTCTTCCCTTAAGCTCGGATAGCCTTTACCCACATCCACCGGATCAAGATCAGGCACCCATGCTTTAGCCCGGGTTAGCACGGTCAGAGCACTTGCCCTTGCAGCCGATCTTTTTAATTCTTCAACCCGGGCAGGCAGCATTGACAACCTTTCTAAAGTTTCTTTGATTAAGGTTGGGGGCGGCTTGTTATGAGAAGTAGTGCATATGACCCGTTGCGCACCGGTATATAATTGCTCTATAAGAGTATAGGTAGCCTTCAATTTCTTCTGCATATCAGAACCTAGATGGGTAATGTGGTTTCCTGCATCATTACGAGCATCAGTAAACCGGCAACTGATAGGATACTATATGTTGAAAACTTAAAGCGAGGATACTTACCAAACATAGCAGTGGACTTGGCATTTATCTGCCTCTTTAAACCAGTCAGCTCTTCTGCCACCGGTTTAAGGGCTGCTTCTGCATCTTCAGCTCTCTTTTGTAATGTGGTTTTTTCTATGTCCCGATCCGCCTGCTCCTTCTTGAAATTTTCCTTCAGTTTCTCCATGGCTGCTAAGGTACTGGTCAGCTCATCCTTGGCTTTGGAGGTTTCTGCTTGCTGGGACTTGATGTTCTCTTGAAGATCAGCGGTTTGGGCTTCCTTTTTGCTCAGCTCAGCCTATAAGAGAAAGACATATTATGAGTTGGCAGCACATATTTGAAGTACCAAGCCCATAACAAGTTATACACTTGATACTTGGGGGCTAATGCCTATTTGCTTGTTATCAAAAAATTTCACAAGTCCCAAGCACAATAAAAGTAAAACATTGGTAAAAAAATCCCAGTTCAGCTTGAAAAGATAAACCGGCCTTTGGGGACTACACAGGCGAAAGTGACAAGGTTATTATTCTAAAAGTCCCGGTTCATCTTAATAAGTTAAACCGGCCCTTGGGGGCTACGCAATCAAAGTTGAGGTATTCTAAAGTCCCGGTTTAGATTGATATCATAAACCGGCCCTTGGGGGCTACTGGAGTTGATATTTGGACAAGAGAAAAACAGATATGCAGAGTTAAGCAGTAATTACCTCATATCGTTCTTTCATCAAGTTCACTAAACCGGCTTCATAGTCGCGGCTTGTGTACAGACGGTTCAAAAAGCCAGAATGAATATCTTAGGCATTGAGATGGGCATAGCTTGATAAGTCTGCATTCCACTTGCCTTTGCCCATAGCAGAAAGCTCGTCCTTGGCACTATGCTTAGATAAAGCAACAGGATTGCCAGGGGTGGTGTGGCCGAAGCCAGTAATCATAATGTCATCCTCCTGATCATCAGCAGCCTTCACTGGAGTTGACGGTTTGTCAGCAGTCTTAGCTGGACTTGACGGTTTATCATCAGTTCGGACTGGGCTTGTCGGTTTATTAGCATGGCTCGTTGTATCAACTTCTACTTGTTCAACAAAAAGTCATGATCTTGTGGTGGCGGATCATTAAGCATAGCGTCAGCATTTGTTCCTTCCGGTTCTGGCGTTCTCTCCGGTTCAATAACCACATTGTCATCAGACGGTTTATTTAACCGGGCCTTCTTGCTGGGTCTAGGCTTGGCGCTGAAAACAAACATAGAGATCAATAAATCAGGCAAATATAATATATATTAAAGATAAAATTAAAGCATAACTCACCCAGGAACCGTCTTCAGGGGTGGAAATTGTGTGGCCGTTGACTCGCCAGAAGATGAATGAGGTGTGCCCTGATAATTTGAATTAGACGGGTTAAGAGGCTGTCGGAAACAACCCGCCTTAGGGCAAGAAGTATCAGGTACATAAGAGACCTCTGATCGACGTTTCCGGACTGGAGTGTTCGGTAAACCGGCGGAGGTAACTACCTGGCCGCTGTACCGGGTTGTGCGGCGGGCTTCGTGTTGCTGCTTCTTCAAAAGAAAGTTTGGGTCCAACTGAGCTAGGGGGTGAGAAAATTTTATTTTCCGGTTTGCTTGACGGATTTTCTGTGTTGGCAGAGGATCTGAACCGGAGGAAAGGATAATTACCTCTGTATCATCAGCTTGGCTGCCTTCAGCGTCGTCCTGATAATAGTCATTGTCAATGAGGTGTATGAAAAAAGAACCAAGAGAGTCAAGTTCTACCTCTGAGTCCGGATTATCCAGGTCAGCATCAGCATTTGGTTCAGAAGACTCAGTGGTCCTGTTCTTGGCAGGTTTTTTAGTAACCTTGGTCTTGAGGCGAGGTGTCTTGGCCGGTTTACCCTGTGGCTTCTTCTTCCAGAACGGATCATCGCCCTATCAAAGGTGGAAAACAATTTGAGAGAGTATTTAAAAGGATTAAGCTAAAACAAAAGGTTATATGATTCTTACAGCTGGCGGTTTATTGGAAGCACAGAAAGGACTTAGCCCCGTCTTGCTGCAAACAGCCTCCGGTTCATTCAGTATTTTCTTGACAGATTTAGTAACTTCAGCCTCTGTTAGCTGAATGTTGATATGGCGTTGAGGATCTTTTAAGTCCCCTGTGTACTCACATATTAAACCGAGGAGCCGGCTTAAAGGCAGAATGCTCCAGGATATCCAGCAACGAACAAAGTCAACGCCTGTTAAACCGTTCGCCATAAAGGCTCTGAGCTTTGAGAGTTGTGGTGCGTAGTTGGACCGTTCCTTTGCAGTCAGCCTCTGAGGAAATGGATGTGTGTTGTTAAGCCGGTGAGGACGGTAACCCGGCAGGGGATTTTCATCAGTTGGAGACGTATCTCGGCAATAAAACCAAGTCTGATTCCAGTCCTTGGGGTGACTATGAAGCTTGGCGTGACGGAAGCTGACATCTTTTCTCTTCTGAATAGTCATTCCACCAAGTTCAGCATTGGGTCCGTCTGTAAACTCTGTACGACAGTTCAAATAGAAGAGATCCCTAAACAATTCAACTGTGGGCTCCTCTTGAAGATAAGCCTTGCAAAATACTTGGAAATTGCAAACATTGGACACAGAGTTTGGTCCAATGTCCTGAGGATGGAGTTGGAAGCTAGCAAGTACATCTCGGAAGAATTTCCAGGAGGGCTAAACCCTCGGCCCAGGTAGTCAACAAACACGACTACTTCTCCATCCTTGGGCTTAGGAGGATTTTCTGGACCAGGGACCCTCCAGTGGATAACTTCTTTCTTTGCTAAAGTGCCGGTTGCGACACAGCCCTCTAGTTGCTCTTCTGTAACCCGGGAAGGGACCCAGTTACAAGCATAAAATTGTTTGGCCATTTCAATGAAAAGCTGGAAAAAGATCAATGACGATTTAAGATTTATGACGGACAAGAATAAAGCGACGCAAGATCAGAAGCAGAAACAGAGGCATATACACATTGTTAAACTGGAGTCTGACATTGTTAAACCGGAGTCTGACATTGGAGGAGTTACAAAGATAAACGAATCGGCGGTTTAAGAGGGGACTAATGGTACCTACCGGATTATCATTTTCTAAAAAGTTAAACCGCCTATATTGGTATGGAAGGTACAGATCTAAAAAGTCTAAGAGAAAAACAAGTTTCACATATTGATATGGTAATTTCAGATCTGCAGCTTATCAGTAAAACAAAGTATATTCAGACTTAAAATACAGGTGTTTAAATAGTTCATCAGGTCCAGATGAGTTTTTTCTATGCGAAGGAGATGTTCTAAGGATGAAAAAAGGGATTACAACTACGACTGCGCAAGAAAACGTCGGGTCAGAGATTGCCGCTTGCACTACGAAGATGAACAACTTCGAGCATTGATGAACACCGAAACCCTAATGGCGGATCTAGAGCAGGAGAAAGGGAAACTTACTGTTGTTGATGGAACAGCGAAGGCGCACCGCGTGTCTCTGGTACGTTCAGGTTGATGCAGCGGCCGGAGATGATGTCGAGGGCGGAGCTTGACACGGCGGCCGCGCGTGAGGGTCAGGTCGGCGCAAGGAGGAAGAAGAAGCAAGGAGGCACGGGGGGGAATGAAAAGGACCCCCCCCGGGTCTTATTTATAAAGTGAAGGGATAAGTGACAGGCGCGAAAATCGAGGATCCCAAAGGTTGGATATGTGACAGAGTTATCGCCTCGATTGTCGGAGGCTCATTAATGAAGGGGAGATATATACAATTTTTTATAACAGGTGACGTCATGGTGGTTTATTATGATCATGTAAGATGACGTCATGGCGATTTACAAGATTTACGCGAAGGTGCTGAAGGAGGAATTTTCCTAAGTGTTGAAGATTGACATGAACAAGTTCAAATCAATCTGGGGCCTAATGTTGGGGATATTACTACTGGGTATAAACCGGCCAGGAGAGGCCGGGTTATTCCCATAGTGAGTTATTTATATTTGAAGCCCATGAAGACAAGGAGTGTGGCGCTTTACGAAGGCCCAGGGCCCAAAGGCGGATTAGGGCCTGTAGACATAAACCGTCATATAATATGTAACTTGTGTTGTAAGTTAAGAAAGGGTAGAAACCGAGCCGGACACGTTTATGAACCGGCCTCAGGATTCTGTAAACCGGCGGGCGTCAACCTGTGTATATGAAGGGACGACCCGGTGGCGGTTTAGGGACAACAGTCAACAACTCGAGAGCCAGGCATAGCGGATTCGCTCCCTGGTCATCGAAACCTAGCAATTCCACAACAACTGGATTAGGCCTTTACCTTCACCGCAAGGGGCCGAACCAGTATAAACTCCCTGCGTCCTTTTCCCGCTTTAACCCCTTTAAGCTAACCCGTCGCGATGGCTCCACGACTAAGTCCTTTCACTAGGACATTTGCCGTGACGAAACCACGACACTTTCCAGAAAATTCTACATCATTTTCGATCAATAATATGTCATTCACATATACTTATCAAAAAAACTGTAGTGCTCCCACTCACTTTCTTGTAAATACAGGCTTCACCGCAACTCTGTATAAAACTATATGCTTTGATCAACTTATCAAAGCGTATATTCCAACTCCGAGATTCTTGCACCAGTCCATAGATGGATCGCTGGAGCTTGCACATTTTGTTAGCACCTTTAGGATTGACAAAACCTTCTGTTTGTATCATATACAACTCTTCTTTAAGAAATACATTAAGGAATGTAGTTTTGACATCCATTTGCCAGATTTCATAAAATGTGGCAATTGCTAACATGATTCGGACAGACTTAAGCATCGCTACGAGTGAGAAAATCTTATCGTAGTCAGCACCTTGAACTTGTCGAAAACTTTTTGCGACAATTCAAGCTTTGTAGATAGTAACACTTGAAGATCCATTTATTCTCAATGGCTAGCCGATCATCGGGCAAGTCAATCATCTCAGATTTCATGGCCTCAAGTCATTTCGCGGAATCTAGGCTCATCATCGCTTCCTCATAGTTCGTAGGTTTGTCATGGTCAAGTAACATGACCTCCAGAATAGGATTACCGTACCACTCTGGTGTGGATCTTACTCCGGTTGACCTATGAGGTTCGGTAGTAACTTGATCAGAAATTTCATGATCATCATCATTAGCTTCCTCACTAATTGGTGTAGGAATCACTGGATCTGATTTCTGTGATGACCTACTTTCCAATAAGGGAGAAGGTACAACTACCTCATCAAGTTTTACTTTCCTCCCACTCACTTCTTTCAAGAGAGACTCCTTCTCTAGAAAGGATCCAGTCTTAGCAACAAAGATCTTGCCTTCGGCTCTGTGATAGAAGGTGTACCCAGCAGTTTCTTTTGGGTATCCTCTGAAGACACATTTCTCCGATTTGGGTTTGAGCTTATCAGGTTGAAGCTTTTTCACATAAGCATCGCAGCCCCAAATTCTAAGAAAGGACAACTTGGGTTTCTTGCCAAACCACAGTTCATGTGGTGTCATCTCAACGGATTTAGATGGTACCCTATTTAACGTGAATGCAGTTGTCTCTAATGCATAACCCCAAAATGATAGTGATAAATCGGTAAGAGACATCATAGATTGCACCATATCTAATAAAGTATGGTTATGATGTTCGGACACACCATTACGTTGTGGTGTTCCAGGTGGCGTGAGTTGCGAAACTATTCCACATTGTTTCAAATGAAGACCAAACTCGTAACTCAAATATTCATCTCCGCGATCAGATCGTAGAAACTTTATTTTCTTGTTACGATGATTTTCCACTTCACTCTGAAATTCTTTGAACTTTTCAAATGTTTCAGACTTATGTTTCATCAAGTAGATATACCCATATCTGCTCAAATCATCTGTGAAGGTCAGAAAAATAACGATACTCGCCGCGAGCCTCGACACTCATCGGATCGCATACATCAGTATGTATTATTTCCAATAAGTCAGTTGCTCGCTCCATTTTTTCGAAGAACGGAGTTTTAGTCATCTTGCCCATGAGGCATGGTTCGCAAGCATCAAGTGATTCCAAAAGCCCATCAGCATGGAGTTTCTTCATGCACTTTACACCAATATGACCTAAACGGCAGTGCCACAAATATGTTGCACTATCATTCTCAACTTTGCATCTTTTGGCATCAATATTATGAATATGTGTATTACTACGATCGAGATTCAATAAACCATTCACCTTGGGTGTATGACCACATAAGGTTTTATTCATGTAAACAGAATAACAATTATTCTTTGACTTAAATGAATAACCGTATTGCAATAAACATGATCCAATCATATTATGCTCAACGCAAACACCAAATAACATTTATTTTAGGTTCAACACTAATCCCGAAGGTAAAGGGAGTGTGCGATGGTGATCTTATCAACCTTGGAATCATTTCCAACACACATCGTCACCTTGCCCTCAACTAGTCTTTGTTCATTTTGTAACTCCTGTTTCGAGTTACTAATCATAGCAACTGAACCAGTATCAAATACCCAGGGGCTACTATGAACACTAGTAAAGTACACATCAATAACATGTATATCATATATACTTTTGTTCACTTTGCCATCCTTCTTATCCGCCAAGTATTTGGGGCAGTTCCGCTTCCAGTGATCATTTCCTTCGCAGTAGAAGCACTCAGTTTCAGGCTTGGGTCTAGCTTTGGGCTTCTTCATCGGAGTGGCAACTTGCTTGCCATTCTTCTTGAAGTTCCCTTTCTTTCCCTTGCCATTTTACTTGAAACTAGTGGTCTTGTCAACCATCAACATTTGATGCTTTTCTTGATTTCTACCTTCGTCAATTTCAGCATCACGAAGAGCTCGGGAACCGTTTTCGTCATCCCTTGCATATTATAGTTCATCACAAAGTTTCAGTAACTTGGTGATAGTGACTAGAGAACTCTGTCAATCACTATTTTATCTGGAAGATTAACTACCACTTGATCGAAGCGATTGTAGTACTCAGACAATCTGAGCACATGCTCACTGGTTGAGCTATTCTCCTCCATCTTGTAGGCAAAGTACTTGTTAGAGGTCTCATACCTCTCGACTCGGGCATGAGTCTGAAATATCAATTTCAGCTCTTGGAACATCTTATATGCTCCGTGGCGTTCAAAACGTTTTTGAAGTCCTGGTTCTAAGCCATAAAGCATGGCGCACTAAACTATTAAGTAGTTATCATACCGAGCTTGCCAAACATTCATAACGTCTGCATCTGCTCCTGCAATAGGTCTGTCACCTAGCGGTGCATCAAGGACATAATTCTTCTGTGCAGCAATGAGGGTAATCCTCAGATCACAGACCTAGTCCGCATCATTGCTACTATCATCTTTCAACATAGTTTTTCTCTAGGAACATATCAAAAATAAACGGGGAGCTACATCGCGAGCTATTGATCTACAACATAGTTATGAAAATACTATCAGGACTAAGTTCATGATAAATTAAAGTTCAATTAATCATATTAGTTAAGAACTCCCACTTAGATAGACATCCCTCTAGTCATCTAAATGATCATGTGATCCATATCAACTAAACCATGTCCGATCATCACGTGAGATGGAGTAGTTTTCAATGGTGAACATCAGTATGTTAATCATATCTACTATATGATTAACGCTCGACCTTTCGGTCTCCAGTGTTCCGAGGCCATATCTACATATGCTAGGCTCATCAAGTTTAACCCGAGTATTCTGCGTGTGCAAAACTGGCTTGCACCCGTTGTATGTGAACGTAGATCTTATCACACCCGATCATCATGTGGTGTCTCGGTACGAAGAACTGTCGCAATGGTGCATACTCAGGGAGAACACTTATACCTTGAAATTTTTAGTAAGGGATCATCTTATAATGTTACCGTCATACTAAGTAAAATAAGATGCATAAAAGATAAACATCACATACAATCAAAATATGTGACATGATATATATGGCCATCATCATCTTGTGCCTTTGATCTCCATCTCCAAAGTACCGTTATGATCTCCATCGTCACCGGCATGACACCATGATCTCCATCATCTTGATCTCTATCAACGTGTCGTCACATGGTCGTCTCGCCAACTATTGCTTTTGCAACTATTGATATCGCATAAGGATAAAGTAAAGCAATTATATGGCGCTTGCATCTTATGCAATAAAGAGACAACCATAAGGCTCCTGCCAGTTGCCCGATAACTTTAACAAAACATGATCATCTCATACAACAAATTATGTATCATCACGTCATGACCATATCACATCACAGCAAGCCCTGCAAAAACAAGTTAGAAGTCCTCTACTTTGTTGTTGCAAGTTTTACATGGCTGCTACGGGCTTCTAGTAAGAACCGTTCTTACCTACGCATCAAAATCACAACGATTTTTCGTCAAGTGTGTTGTTTTAACCTTCAACACGGACCGGGCGTAGTCACACTCGATTCAACTAAAGTTGGAGAAACAGACACCCACTAGCCACCTGTGTGCGAAGCACGGCGGTAGAACCAGTCTCATGAACGTGGTCATGTAATGTCGGTCTGGGCCGCTTCATCCAACAATACCGCCGAATCAAAGTATGACATGCTGGTAAGCAGTATGACTATTATCGCCCACAACTCTTTGTGTTCTACTCGTGCATATAACATCTACACATAAACCTGGCACGGATGCCACTGTTGGGGAACGTAGTATTTCAAAAAATTCACCTACGATCACGCAAGATCTATCTAGGAGATGAATAGAAACGAGCGGGGAGAGTGTGTCCACGTACCCTCGTAGACCGAAAGCGGAAGCGTTTAGTAACGCGGTTGATGTAGTCAAACGTCTTCGCGATCCAACCGATCAAGTACCGAACGCACGGCACCTCCGCGATCTGCACACGTTCAACTCGGTGAAGTCCCTCGAACTCTAGATCCAGCTGAGGCCGAGGGAGAGTTTCGTCAGCACAGCGGCATGGTGACGGTGATGATGAAGTTACCGGCGCAGGGCTTCGCCTAAGCACTACGACAATATGACTGAGGTGGAAAACTGTGGAGGGGGCACTGCACACGGCTAAAGATCAACTTGTGTGTCTTGGGGTGCCCCCTTGGCCACGTATATAAAGGAGGGAGGAGGAGGCCAGCCTAGGAGGGGCGCGCCTATAGGGGGAGTCCAACTAGGATTCCCAATCCTAGTTGGAGTCCCCTTTCTTTTCCAAGAGGGAAGAGATGGAAGGAGTAGGAGAGGGAGAATGAAAGAGAGGAGGGCGCCGCCCCCTCCCTACTCCAATTCGAACTTGCCATGGGGGGCGCGCGGCCACCCCTTGAGGCCCTTCTCTCCTTTCCCGTATGGCCCATTAAGGCCCACTACTTCCCCCGGCAAATTCTGGTATCTCTTCGGTACTCCGAAAAATACCCGAATCACTCAGAACCTTTCCGATGTCCAAATATAGCCTTCCAATATATCAATCTTTACCTCTTGACCATTTCGAGACTCCTCGTCAGGTCCGTGATCTCATCCGGGACTCCGAACAAACTTCGGTCATCAAATCACATAACTCATAATACAAATCGTCATCGGACGTTAAGCGTGCGGACCCTACGAGTTCGAGAACTATGTAGACATGACCGAGACACATCTCCGGTCAATAACCAATAGCGGAACCTGGATGCTCATATTGGCTCCTACATATTCTACGAAGATCTTTATCGCTCAAACCGCATAACAACATACGTTGTTCCCTTTGTCATCGGTATGTTACTTGCCCGAGATTCGTTCATCGTTATCCTCATACCTAGTTCAATCTCGTTACCGGCAAGTCTCTTTACTCGTTCCGTAATGCATCATGCCGCAACTAACTCAATAGTCACATTGCTTGCAAGGCTTATAGTGATGTGCATTACACTGAGCGCCCAGAGATACCTCTCTGATACACGGAGTGGCAAATCCTAATCTTGATCTATGCCAACTCAGCAAACACCTTCGGAGACACCTGTAGAGCATCTTTATAATCACCCAGTTACGTTGTGACGTTTGATAGCACACAAGGTGTTCCTCCGGTATTCGGGAGTTGCATACTCCATAGTCAGAGGAACATGTATAAGTCATGAAGAAAGCAATAGCAATAAAACTCAACGATCATAATGCTAAGCTAACGGATGGGTCTTGTCCATCACATCATTCTCTAATGATGTGATCCGTTCATCAAATGACAACACATGTCTATGGTCAGGAAACTTAACCATCTTTGATTAATGAGCTAGTCTAGTAGAGGCATACTAGGGACACTTTGTTTTGTCTATGTATTCACACATGTATCAAGTTTCCAGTTAATACAATTCTAGCATGAATAATAAACATTTATCATGATATAAGGAAATAAAATAATAACTTTATTATTGCCTCTAGGGCATATTTCCTTCACCTATGTGTATACAATACTAGGGACGGTTCCCTCAAACATACAGTTCAGACGGGACCTAGTTGGGGAAAGATGGGATGAGGGTTGCATTTAGTTCGAAGGGTGATGGAAGTCACCTTATATAATGAGCTTTGACTCATTTCGATTGACACTATCGGTTTCAGGCGTGTTTTTCGTTAAATCAGTATACGTGGAGTTGATTAATGCTGAACTGGTTCTCGGGTCACTTAATATCTAGAAAACCAAAGGTTTTTTAGAGATTACGATTTTCATTTGGTTTGTGCATAAGGATGTGATCCTCGCCAAGGACATTTTGGCAAAACGTAGGTGGGAAAGTAGTGAATAGTGTTGTTTCTGTGGCCACGAGGAAACAATTCAGTACTTATTTCTTTGATGCCCACTTGCCAAGCTTCTGTGGTGAACAATACATGTGTTGTTTAATGTAACCCCACATATTAGCATATCAAATTTGTTTGGTAACTGGTTTGGCAGGATAGAGCCCAATATGGCGGCACAAATACATGTGGGAGTTTATACATTACTTTGGGCTATTCGAGGCAGACGGAACAGTTGTGTGTTTAACAGAACAAAGATTCAAAAAAAATACAAGTTATCTACAGAGCATTTTGATAGATCTATACGTGGTCATTACTACACCATACGGAAGCGAGGGAGCTTATGGCCTATGGATGCAAACATTGGGAAGATGATAGCATGGGCTACATGCAACCGATTTAGATGGCGATTTAATAATAGAATATGTGTAGGCATATTGTCCTATGTTTGCCGTTGGTAATTTTTCTTTTACTGAAGCTTTTACTCGGAAATTTGTTACTTGGATCGCCTTAACAAATGGTTGTGTGCATCATTCAATGTAGAGGTCGGGTTACTCCTCTTTTTCGAAAAAAAAATAGTTATGTTATTGCATAAATGGTGTTAACGTCACTAAATGTTTACCCAAATGATAAGTGCCACATGTCAGGTGTGTGGCACTCCGGCTCTGACGTTTTTCGATGGCAATTCCAGTGACACACGACAAGTTTTCTGTCAAAAATAAACTGAAGCACGAAGTTATCATGCTTGCCAACTAAAGTTGCCATCCTCGCATAACTGAACTTACCATAAAAATGTTTGGAGTTGTCATGTGTTATTTATTACCTCTGTCGTCTGGCACTTATCAGGGTCCAATGTTTATTCTAAGCACAATCACCTCAATAAGGAACTAGAAAAACCATATTGTGCAAGCGTCTACAATCTTTATGTTCGGTAGTGGCACTTCGGCTTTAATATGGGTGAACTCCATATTCTTGTTTCGGTGGAGCTGGTCATTCCTCGCTCCAGGTTTTTACACCGCGATTGAGCACAAGTTCCTGAAGCTGCTTCTTGCAGCTATTCCGGTCGGCTAGGCTCCACACAAAGAGTTTGTGAAGTGTGGAGCAGGAGGACTTCAGAATAGGCCCTTAGTTGTGGGAATTTCAGGGAGGGGTATTCCTTAGTTTGGTTAATGGGAAGTCACGAAGGATAAGCAGATATAATGAAATCTCAAGATCTCGCTCCTCGGTCGCTCCCGCGGGTGGCCAGGAGCGAACCCTAGCCGCCGCCGCCACTAGCCACACCCCGCAGCCCCCTCCCCTCGCCGCCGCCGGCAGGAGTCGCCGGGCGAAGCCCGCGCGGCTCGGCGGCGGCGGGGTTCCTTTTCCTCCTCCCGCTCGAGATGGTGCGGCGCGGGTCGGCCGATCCAGAGGGAGCTCGGGCGCACTGGCGCTCGGGGCGGCGCGGCGAGGCAGCGCGGGGTGGCGGCAAGCGGTGCGCAGGCGGGCGCGGCCAGGTGGTGCTGGCGCGGCGAGGGGCGTGGTGGCGCATGCTTCGGGTGCGGCCTTGATGCCCCTCGACGGGATCTGGCGGGGACGGCATGGCGATTGGCGGCGCTCCGGCGGCTCCTGGCGCGTGGATCCGGCGAGTGGGGATGCGGACGGCGGCTCCTGGCTGCTGGACGAGGCTCCTCCCGGCGGTGCTGCGGCTGCAGTGGGTTGCTCCGGCTTCGGCCCAGCAGCCCTGCTCGGCGGGTTGGGGCGGGGTGGCGGCCCCCCCTCCCGGCTTGGTGCTAAGGAGCTGGCCAGTTTGCTAGCCCGGCGTGGTGGCGGCTGCCGGGCGGCGGCCCCGGATTTGGTGGAAGCGGCTTCGGCTGGGGGGTGGTGCGCGCATCTAGGCGTGGTGGGTCTCGGGATCCCACGGCCAGTTCGAGGTCGGCCTCGGCAAGATGGGGTTCGTTGGCTGCGTTGATGCGGGCAGGTGGTGGTTGAGCATCTCCGGGAGAAATCCTATGTCCGGCCTCTGCCGGATCTGGCAACGGCGACCCCCGTGGGCATCGTGCTCTTTCTTGGAAGCGTTGTTGTTGTGTGGTGCTCCTCCCCCCTTCCCGCGGCCTTGGCTCCGGAGGGAAACCTCAGATCTTCGAGATCGGGCGATGAAGACGCCTTCACGTCTTCTTCCTCCTTGGGGGCATCGTCTCGGAGCCGGCCACAACCTGGAGACCAGTGGATGGCGGCATCTTCGCCGCGTGGGTTGCGGCATCTTTGCCGCGTGGTTTGCGGCATCTTCGCCGTGTAGTTTGCTGAGGCGGCCATTTCGGGGCGCTGATTTCTGTTTGGCAACGATGATGGCTTCGAGAGGAGCTTTGGTCGCGGCTCGGGCTTCGGTAGTCGGATCTTCCCGGCGTGTCCGAGGTGCCCGTTGGTTGCTACGGCGGGCACGGTCGGCGCAAGTCCTGCATATTCCCTTGTGATGATCGTCGTCAGAGTCGGAGCTGTCAGTTGTTCGCGCGTGTGGCCTTCTATTGGCATGTGCCGTCATGGTTTTGGTGCAGCTGTTGTAGCTCTGTGATCCCATGTCGGTGGCCAGGTTGGCCGGTGATACCCATGTTATATGGGTTGGATTGTATCGGTTTTAGCCAGGTTTTCCGTCAATTAACCGGGCAATTCTCACTCCTTCTTAATCAATGAAAATGGTAAGTCTTTTACCTTGTTTCAAAAGAAAAATGAAATCTCAAGATAGTTACATCACTTCTGCTCCAATTCTCACTTCCCTTGTAAATAAAATTGTGGGAATTTAGACTTCAAACTAGCGCCTCAAACCCTGGACTGGAACGCTTGGTCTATGGGTGCATATACCCTGTATGTAACTTTTTAATAATTATATAAAAAGTTTTAAAAATCTGGAAAAAAATGAAAGAAACTTGACCTTCCATTGTACTTGTAACAAAAATTCCACAAAAAGAAATAAAAACCTTTTAACTTCTTTTAAAAATCGGTCAAAATAGTGTAAATAGTGACCTATAATAGCAATAAAATATGTTTTTGCCTTGAAGTCAATGCTGGTTTTTTATTCATGAAAATTTATATACTAGTGCAAAAAAATCAAATTTATTCTAAAATCTTTCTAATATTTTCACTTTAAAAATGGGCAATACTCTGCGTCGGCGCACCGGCGGAACATTTCGGCCGGTCAAACCAGAGCCGCTCGATCTGGATGCACATAACCATCAGATCTGCCCCGCATCTCCTATCGTCATCCTCCCACACGGGAAAAAAGAGGAGAAAAAAAGCAAGCGCCGCCGCCGCTCGCGGGATCCCACACGCTGGCCCGCACTGCTCTCGCTTGGACCACCGCTGCCCCTGCTCGTCGCCGGCGCTCGGAGCCTCACCGCCGCCAGCGAACCAAAACATCACCCGCCTTCACCGCCGACACCGAAGCAAAAAATGCCAGTTCCAACAAAATCAAAAGACGGTGGTAGCAATTTTTAGGATGGTTCCAGCAAAAACAAAACAAAAACAAGGGGTGATAGCAAAAACTCCCTGATGCTTCCAGGAAGACTTTGACAGTAGCAAAAACTCCGGTGGTAGCAAATGGCATCTCCGGTAGTAGCAAAAATCCGAGACGGTTGTAGCAAAAAAAAGCCATCACCGTGGGTGGATGTAGCAAAAAATGTCTTCAGTTCCAGCAAAAACAAAATATGGTTGTAGCAAAAAAAGATAGGAAAAACAGAAGATGGATGTAGCAAAAATCGACAAACACCGGTAGTAACAAAAAATCGAAACGGTAGTAGCAAAATGGTTCATCGGTTGCAGCAAAAATCACCTGGTAGCAAAAATTGGGCGGGTGGGTGGTAGCAAAAACATGGGCCAGTTCCAGCAAAAACAACACATGGTTGTAGCAAAAAAAAATCCACCATCGCCGTGGTCGATTGCAGCCCAGCCATGACGACGAGCAGTGGTTGTAGCACCGTCGTAGTTGCTGGTTTGCAACATCTGTGCAAACCATGTGCTGCATGTGCCTGAGCCCAACCTCGTGGGATCCATGGCAGACTGCACAAGGCATGAGAGAAAAAAAGCAAAAAAGCACGGACGAGCTCACCCCTCTCATGGACCTAGGGAGGAAAAATGTTGCGGGAAGCAGAGAAGGCAACAAAAACGAGCTCAATTTTATGGGGATTAGGTGTGAATTTCGGAGAGAACACACGAAGGAGGAGGAGAGATTGAGAACTTGGGGACTGAAGAGCGAGCAGGGCGAGGATGCCTCGTGTGGTCTCCAGAAAGAGCGAGGGGATAAGATGGAAGTGGTGGGAATAGAGATAAGCTCTGTGGGTGATGGGCCTGGGCTGCCTAGCGACGCGAGCGAGGGGACCGGCCAAACGCTCGGCCGGTCGACCGGCTATAAACGTTTATCTTTAAAATTTTATATCAGATGTATATACACCAAGAACCAAAGGGCATTTCCCCTTGAAACTTTTGATATTTCCATTCCCTCCAACTAAACAGCGCGGCTGTGCACCATTAGCCCCTGTCTTCTTGTCTGTCTTCGGCTGGACGAGGCACGACGCTGAGCACCAGTGCCCAGCACACGTAGAAAAAACAGTTCTTTTTTTAGAAGATTACAGACAGAAAAAGATGAGCGGGCCTATGGGCAATGCAGGCCGAAGCAGCTCTCTTAGTTACGTCCCATTATATGGCCCATGGACTCTAAGGCCTTAAGATGGGCCTTGACACAGCGAACATATAATGTGGTCTCAGAGCAGTGAGACAAGCGACGCTTTGGCCGAGTGGTTAAGGCGTGTGCCTGCTAAGTACATGGGGTTTCCCCGCGAGAGTTCGAATCTCTCAGGCGTCGTTTCCTTTTTATTTTATTTTTCTTCATCCTTATTTTCTGTTTTCATCCTAAAAATATTTAGTGATTGTATATCTATTTATTCGACAAAAATCTCGTCAAAGGAAAGCCGAGTATTTCTTCTTTCTATAACGGGCCTACAAAATGGCCGACTCTTTTTGTATAGAGTACATGGTTTAATCTATCTTAGAGCAACTCCAACGGGCCGACCCAAACGGACGGCATTTTTGTCCGTTTTTTATCCGTTTGGGTCGGCCGGCCGCCCGCCGTCCGCCCTTTTTTAGTTTTGGGTCGGCAGTGCACCCAACAGGCCGACCCATTTCATGATCGCGCGCATTTAACATCATGCCGTCGCCCTGGTTTTAGCGCTCCAGCGTGTGGGAAAGGTTCGCGCGCGGGGGAAAGCGGCCTAGCGCGCGCTGGTTTTGGCGCTCCAGCGCGCGGGAAAGGTTCGCGCGCGCGCCGCGGCCGACGCTCGCTATAAAGAAGGCACTCCCTCCACACTCTGTCGGCCGTCCACTCTCGCCGCCTCTGCGCCACCATGTCGATCCGCCGCCTGGGCGCTTCGGATTTTCGCGGAGTCCGCGAGCGCCGCTCCGGCGCCTTCTCCGCCGAGATCTGGTTTCGCGAGAAACGTCTCGTCCTCGGTACCTTCGACACTGCAGAGGAGGCGGCCCGCGCGCACGACGCGGCGGCGTGGCGCCTCGTGAGGCCTCGTCGGGATATGAATTTTCCCAACGTGTCGAGCCAGCGGCGCAGGATCTGGCGCCTCTCCCGCGGCTTTTCACCGACGAGGATCCTCGTGTCCACCGGAGGCGGCAGTGTCGCCTCGCCATCGCAGAGAAGGACGTGGAAGCCTTGGTGGTGTGGTGCGGAGGCTACCCGTAGGACATCGTCGACGAGCGCCAGTTCTACAAGCAATTGAGATCGGAGAGGGACGCGAGGAGGAGGGAGCGAGCCGCCTATCGGGAGGACAAGCGTTCGCGGAAGCAGGCAGCTCAATTGAAACTGAAGCTACGAGAAACGTTGGGTTGGGACTTTAAAGACGAGCAGCTTGCTGACGCCTACCTTCAAACGTCGGAGGAGGACATTACCAAGTCGGAGTCAGAAAGCGACGACTAGTGGTCTTTTTCTTTTATCTGTGTATGCTAGAACTATCTATGTACTGAAAAAATGGCCGGCGGCGTCGGCGACGTAGCAGGCGGGCGAGGGTTGAATTTACTGTGCCACCGACCAGCGGGCCCGGTGAGAAAAGAGGGCGAGCGCGCGCACGTCCGTCTTGTGTCCGCGCCGACGCAAATCAGGCTAAAAAATGGGCCGAAAATGGGTCGGCAGGCGGACGAAAGCGGACACGCGTCCATTTGGGTCGGCGCGTTGGGCCGGCTTTTTTGTCCGCGCCGACCCAAACGGACGGCCACGAACAAAATGGGTCGCCTCATTAGAGTTGCTCTTATGTCCAACCAGATACTAATAAAATTCTAACACGAGCTAATTGTAAAACCGCCTCGTAAGCGTTGGATGAGGCATTGTCGTCCGATTATACAGCTGGGCCACGTGGGCAACCAAGCGGAAAATGACCATGTCGTCTCTGCATCGCAGCACCCCCTCCATCACATCGCCCTCAGTCTCGTGTTACCGCACCGGCCAGGTAGCATCGACGCCTTGCAGCAGATGACGGCCGGCGAGGTCAGCAGCTCGTCTCCCCCACAGCATTGAAGCTTCCCCCGCCGACGAGATCAGCGGGTCAGGGCACCACATCCCCGCTGCATTGCAGCTTCGCCGACGACGAGATCCATCGGTCGTGCACCACCCATTGCAGCTCCGTCGTCGCTGGGCAGCACCACGCATATTGCATTACAACTTTCGCCACCGGCGAGATATGCGGGTCACAGCACCACGTGTGTTGCACTGCAGCTCCCTCGACTGGTGAGATCCACGGGGACGCGATACCACATGTTACATTGCAGCATCCCTTGTCGGTGAGTTGCGCAGGGTCATTGCGTCGGCTACCGATTTGCAACATCTATGCCGCCTAGTGGTCTTCCCCAGTCGTTGGCGACCTCTCCTTTGCAGCAATGCCTCATCCTCGAGAGGCGGTGCGGCAAGCACTTATCAGCAGAACGCACCCCTGCAGAAGTGGCGGTTGACTTCACAACTAGTGGCAACGGGGTGGTCGGTGTTGTGCGTCTCTCCTCTGCTTGCAGCAATGACAGAGGTTCCCCATGGGTTGTAGTTGTGTGGGCAGCAGTAAGTGTTGGCCAGATAGGAGGGGTTCATTACTGGCAGCGGTGGCATGGGAGTCTCTGCTTGTGTTGGCGAAGGAGGTGAATGGAGGAGGAGGGGGCGGCGGAGAGAAAGAGAGTACAAAGAGGATTAGATCATGGAGGAAGACGATGTGAGGATGAGAAGCTTCGATAGGGATAGGATAAGGAAAAGTGGTGTGGAGCCGAACGCGAGTACGATTGAGGTGGGTTTTTTTTTTGCAAAAATGATCCAGATCTATTATCAAAGTTCACCGGAAGTACAAAGTACCTCAAACATAATAAAAATTATATTTATATTCTCGTTGTTGCTGCTACGCTATCAGAGCCAGCTTGACCTTGTCGATGACAGCCAATAAGTCTTCGTGCACGTGCCTCTAATGACCAACGCCCTAGAGCCGCAGATGTTGCCATTGAACTCTTAAATAGATCTGAAGCACCTACAGCAAATCTCGGCACACAACGAGAAACCCTAACCTCACCGTCCCAAGAAGACGACATGAATCTACACCCAAGGCTTGTTGACTACATCCAAAAAGACGAACTCAAAGAGGATCAAAGCCCGGAAGACAAACTCGAGAAAGAAACACTGCCATCCACCCAAGCGCCACCTGCAAGGACTCAAAAATCTTAATCTAAACTACCAATGGGAGCGGAGGCACTGGGATTCTCCTCCCCATCATCGACCGGCGGGGGGGCAGGCAGAGGGGAGGCGTCAAGGGATTCATGTTTGAGTTACAGCGTCAGACAAATTCAGTTGGCTGGCCATTTTCTACAAACAGGCGGCGTTGCAATGCTTCTGGCAAGTGGTGGCCAACAAACAAGACCATATCCACCCAAAAGATTTAGTGCCCCATTGACACACAATGGCATGTGTATCCAAGTTTTAAAATCAATAGAAGTAGTGGCCTGTCTGACTGGCAGATATTGTACCCAGCCAGATACACATATCAACAATATCCTATTGCAGCAGATACCACACCAACACCAATATCATACAAAACATACCCTGCTGCCAACATGCTCTCCATGATCTCCAATTATATGCCACAACCCACAAGTGCTAGCTGTGAGTATCAAAACAGGCAGGTCAAAGCACTGCACATGCTCCATTTGCCAGCAATCATACACCGGCGAAAGTAAACCAAACCGAATCATAATTCATATGATAGGATGCATCTAAATGCGGGCATACAGACCATAACAAGAAAGGAAACATAATTTTCCATTGAAGTGAAAATAACAAGCAAAAATAGAATAAACTGAGTGCGATTACATCATGTCTCTACTTATGGAACCAAGATAACAACGAGATACTTTTTTTTTACGGGGTCTCAAACACGGGAAATACCGTCTACTAAGCAAGTTACCTAAATTGCCACGACTTGTCAGTCACACGAGATAATCACAAGGCAGGAAGAAGAGAAATCAAACAAATGGATCGCCCGATGCCTCGACAAAGAGACCTTGCTGCAGCTGCCGGTGGGTAACCTAGGGTGGGGTAGGGTGAGGGACGACGACCATGAGAGTGCAGCTCCGCTGAAGCAAGACGTAACAATAATATAGCATGGCGGCAACTTCGCCCTTGTTCTTTGTCTACCGATGATTAGATCACAAGATGGAGCAAGCCCCCCTCTGCGCCTTTTTCTTCTTCTTTGCCTTTGGTGGCGCAAGTACCACCTTTATTGCCGCATCAAATACACCCTTGACATTCTGCAAATCGACAAGGACCAGAAAAAAAAAACTCTGTCAGCATCTCACATTGCATTATGCAATAAGCAAACATGTAAGAAGATAGCTATACTAGTTGGGTCTTTGAGCTGCATTCGATGTAGTAGGGTGCGCCTATTAACTTTTTTAGTTCCTCCCCCTACAGAATTTGGCATCTAAAGTCAGTAACACAACATCGCCTCCTTCAAGGGAAAGAGCAAGAAAGACAAAAAGTCAAGGAAAAAAAGATCAAGTCGTGATGTAATGCATCCATACCTGAGCAGTAGTGATAGGAACAGCACCAGGATGGTCCACAAAGAACTGCTTGTCATCTCGAAGATCTGCCAGGGCAATGTACAAAGTGAAAATGAAATACAACTGACAGTCTAAACCATCAAAGGTTCAAGGGTAAAGAACACAAGCACAAAGAACTAAATAGCCAACAATTCATCTAGGTATACACCAATATTCTCAAGCACAGAAAGCAGTGGTGAAATACTACGAGGTTCACAGAAGCTTAGATTCAAGGGTTTTTTTCTCATTTATTTTCATCTGGATAGCATCCCCTGCTTTCACTTGTAGGTGTGTGACTGCCATTGCACGTTACTGTGAATAACTTTACAAAGACCTATGTGCCTAGAAACCCAACGTCACTTCCGTCGTAAACACAACAGGATGTCAGATTTCTGAAGAACAATGTGGCCATGTGACGTTCTTACCAAGCTTTGTTCCCACAAGGATAATAGGCACACCTGGTGCATAATGCTTCAGCTCAGGTATCCACTGAAACAAAAACGGAATTCAGGTTCAGGAAATGCATAGGTTGAGCATATATGTATAACCATAAAAATAATGAAAACAAATTAACATAAGTCAAGATAATGACCAAGGAACAGAAATTAGAGGAAACTACATCATCTCTGATGAATAGGAGACTACTGGAAAAACCATTCAAGAGTGCATTAAAGCCTATTTCTAGAATGGAATAATTTCTCACTGAAGAAAAAAAAACACTCATCAAACATGACATACATGCCAGAAACACAAAAATCTTATCAGATAACTCATGAAGGTGACCATAGAAATGATGGTGAAATGAACTTCTGCAGAGAACTTCTGGAACCAGGAACGCATAGAGCAAATTTATTTGAATATAAAGAGATAATAAGAATCAGACTGTTACCTTCTTTGAAACATTCTCATAGCTGGCCTTGCTGATAAGCGAGAAGGCCAGAAGGAAGACATCAGCTCCACGATAACTCAGCGGTCTCAGTCTGTTGTAGTCCTCCTGACCTGTTGCAGACCCAAAGAACAAACTTTTACAACTTCGAACCAACAACAGACCAGGCAAAAGAACAAACATGTAGCCATCAGCAAACCAAGACAGAAAGAAGAGCCGGTTACCTGCAGTATCCCATAGCCCGAGGTTGACAGTGTTGCCATCAACCACAACATTAGCACTGAAGTTGTCAAACACCGTTGGCACATAGTCCTGCCAAGAACAACAGTTGTGGTAAGATAAACAGCAAGTGCAGCCAAATTCTTTCTTCCAAGTTCAAGAAACAGCCACATGGCCGTCGTAGTGAATTGACAACAAGTGCAGCCAAATTCTTTCTTCCAAGTTCTAGATGCAGCCACATGGCCGCCGGACGGATGACAGCGAGGTGAATTAAATTCTTCCACTCATGTAGCCATGCCTGAAGATAAGCATACCAAGATGGCACAAACACCAGACCCCATGTAGGTGGGTGGTCCAACTGGATATTCTACTGCTGCTGCTGCTACCACTACGTGGTCACCATGACTCAGGGCTCCAAGCTAATCTACCCTCCCAAAGCAGAGTAACCCCATCATGGGTGGTGGTATTATCTTGTCTTGTCTCGAAGGTTTCTTTCTTTCTCTCCTCTCCTCGAGAGAGAGTAAAAAGAAATCTTTCGTTTGAAAACGAAGCATGCGTGAAAAGGTAGGTGCTGCAATTGGTGTGTGGATTTGCGTGAAAGAAACAAAGAATGGCACCCACCAACCATACGGATGGTGTGAGTGGTCGAGGTAGGGTACTACTCCGCTACTCGGCTAAAAGGAAAGGCTGGAAAGCGATCTCCGGCTGTTTGAAACGGATCCGCAGCCCCCACATTGCCGGCTGGGGAGTGGAGCCAATTTGGTACGAAATCACGAGCCGACGAAATCTCCCTATACTATCTTTTTTTCCCTGCAATGTTGCCGTTCCTACTACTGAATGGTAACGAAATCGACAGCGAAAATTTCCCGTACAGAATAAATCCTAATTTGGGGCTGATTTGGGAGTATCAGCAGAAAAGATCCCCATTTCGCTGAGGAGGACCGGCAACCCTAGACGAGAAAAGATCGGAATTGGCGACCGCATTGTGCCCAAATTAGGAGCCGCCGGGGGGCGAATCGAGCGTAGAAACGCCACCCAAATCTAGATCAAGAACCAGCCTCTGCCTCCCCCACCCCCTAATTAGGAACACACACACACACACAAAAAGAATCAATCAACCAATCCGCTCAAAAGGCGCAAGCAGCAACATTTGTCGGCCTCTACAAACACAAGAACAAGAAGCAACCTGGCATTACCCAATAACACAAGAAGTACGAAAAGAAAGAGAGAAGAAAAGGGACGTACGGTGGGGAAGGTGTTGGAGGTGTAGGAGATGAGCATGCAAGTCTTGCCGACGGCGCCGTCCCCCACGGTGACGCACTTTATGAACCTGGACGCGCTCATCCTCCCTCTTTCCCTCGCTGCCGGTGAAGCTGCGGGCGAGACAGGGGAGGGGAGGAGGGGAAGAAGAAG
>NC_057811.1:44184246-44195117 GCF_018294505.1 Triticum aestivum | reverse complement strand
CTCCCACCCTCTGCTCGCCGAGGGAGAAGAAGAGGGAGAGGGAGAGGGAGAGAGAGAACGGTGGGTGGGGTGGGGGGTGGGGTGGGGTGGGTGGAGGTGGACACGGTGTGCGCGCGCATCATTTCCTTCTTTATTACCGCCCGCTCCTGCCCGGCCCCGGCAGCCATCATCACGCCCGCCCCATAATTAATTTCCTGGCTAATCCCGCGTGCAAGCTTATTCATTCATGAGAGTTTTGGACAAATGTTTCTGAGGACAAAATAGAAAACTTCTTCACATGCTAGACAGTGCAAACAGTTGATTGTGTGTAGATTTGTAGTACGATTCTCGAGGCGGACAGTAAGAGTTCACCGTGTATCCTTGGCAGCAGGGCTAGCTGTACCGTCATAAATGTAGGGGTTCTGATACGCTGGCCGCTAGTAAGGCCAGCTTGATTGGACAAAGATCCCACGTGTGGTTGAAAAGGTTGTAACGCTTACTATGAGGCGGATAGTAAGAATCCATCGCATCGTGTAACTCACAGGACTAGCTGTATCGTCATAAATGTAGGGGTTGTGATATACTGGCCGCCGGTAAGGCCAGTTTAATTGGACAGAGATATCATGCATGGTCGAAAAGGTTGTAATGCTTCTTAGTGCGAGGCGGACAGGAAGAATCCACGGTATTCTTGGTTGTATTGTCATAAATGCACGGGTTGTACTATGCTGGCCGTAAGTAAGGCTCGCTTTATTCAATAAAGATTTCACTTTTTTGTTGAAAAGGTATAATGTGTATTTGTTTATCTTTTTCTTTCGATTATGTTAGCTTGATGATATAGTTCTTCAGTAAGGTGCATCAAGGAGGGGGGCGTTGATGACACCATCATAAATATAGGAGTTATGCTACGTTGGCCACAAGTAAGACCAACTTGATTTGATGAAGAACTCGTTTTTCATCGAAATGATGCAACGGTTATTTTGAGCCATACAATAAGGATCCATCATTTCCTTTTCTAGGCAGGGCTACTTGTGTCGTTATAAATGTAGGAGAAGTGCTATGTTGGCTGCAAGTAAGGTTAGCTTGATTCGATGAAGAACTTGCTTTTCATCGAAAAGATGCAACGGTTGTTTCGAGCCAGAGAATAAGGATCCATCGTTTCATTCGCAGGGCTAGTAATGTCGTTATAATTGTAAGAGATGTGCTATGTTGACCGGAAGTAAGACCAGCTTGATTCGATTAAGATCTCACTTTTCATCGAATACCAAGATGAAGTAGCCCCTCTTAACAGTAAGACTTCTTACAGGCTAGGAACAAATAGTTGATTGTGTCTAATTTTCAAGACGGGCAATAAGAATCCACCGTGTCTCCTTGCTAGGGTTAGTTGTATCATCGTAAACGTAGGGGTTGTGCTAGGCTGGCTGCAAGTAAGGCCGACTTGATTGGACAGAGATCTCATATATTGTCGAAAAGGTTGCAACTCTTACTACGAGGCGGACAGTAAGAATCCACAGTATTCTCGGTTGTATCATAATAAATGTATGGGTTGTGATATGTTGGTGAAAGTAAGGCTCGCTTGATTTGATAAAGATTTCTCTTTTTCGAAAAGATACGGCGTGTGTTTGTCTACCTTCTTCTTTCGATTATGTTAGCTTGATGATATGGTTCTTCGGTAAGGTGCATCAAGGAGGGGAGTATTGATAACACAGTCATAAATGTCGGGGTTATGCTACGCTCCCCACAAGTAAGACCAACTTGATTCGATGAAGAGCTCACTTTTCATCGAAATGATGCAACAATTGTTTTGAGCCTGACAATAAGGATCCATCGTTTCCTAGGCAGGGCTACTTGTGCCGTTATAAATGTAGGGGATGTGATATGTTGGCCGCAAGTAAGGTCAGCTTGATTCGATGAAGAACTTGCTTTTCATCGAAAATATGCAATAGTTGTTTCGAGCCAGACAATAAGGATCCATCGTTTTATTCGCAGGGCTAGTTATGTCGTTATAATTGTAGGAGATGTGCTACATTGAGTGCAAGTAAGACTAACTTGATTCGATTAAGATCTCACTTTTCATCGAATACCAAGATGAAGTACCCCCTCTTAATAGTAAGACTTCTTACAGGCTAGGAACAAACAATTGACTGTGTGTAGATTTCTAGTCTGATTTTCATGGCGGACTGTAAGAATCCACCGTGTATCCTTGGTAGGTTTAGTTCTGTCGTCATAAATGTAGGGGTTGTGCTAGGCTGGCTGCAAGTAAGGCCAGCTTGATTGGACAGAGATCTCATGTATTGTCGAAAAGGTTGTAGCGCTTACTACGAGGTAGACAGTAAGAATCCACCATGCTCTCGGTTGTTAAATGTATGGGTTGTGCTATGCTGGTGAAAGTAAGGCTCGCTTGATTCAATAAAGATTTCTCTTTTTTGAAAAGATACAACGTGTGTTTGTCTACCTTTTTGTTTGATTATGTTAGCTTAATGATATGACTCTTCGGTAAGGTGCATTAAGGAGGGGGCATTAATGACAGCGTCATAAATATAGGGGTTATGCTACGCTTGCCACAAGTAAGACCAACTTGATTCGATGAAGAGAACACTTTTCATCGAAATGTTGTAACTGTTGTTTTGAGCCACACAATAAGGATCCATCGTTTCCTTGACAGGGCTAGTTGTGCCGTTTTAAATGTAGGAGATGTGTTATGATGACCGCAAGTAAGTCAGCTTGATTTTATGAAGAACTCGCTGATACGTCCATTTTGCATCATGTTTCCTACTGTTATTTATGATGTTTTTATTTATAATAATGCTTTTTGGAGTAATTCTAATGCTTTTTCTCTCATAATATGCAAGGTACAGACAAAGAGGGAGAATTCCGGCAACTGGAAATCTGGACCTGGAAAAGCTAAGTCAGGCTACCTATTCTGCTCAACTCCAAATAAGCTGAAACTTCACGAAGAATTTTTATGGAATATATGAAGAATATTGGAGCAAATAAGTACCAGAGGGGCCCAGGCGCGCCCTGGTGTCTTGTGCTCACCCAGGCCCACCTCCGGTGCCCAACTTCTGGTATATAAGTCATTTTGACCTAGAAAAAATAAGGAGAAGACTTTCGGGACGGAGCGCCGCCGTCTCGAGGTGGAACTTGGGCAGGAGCACTTTTGCCCTCCGGCGGAGCGATTCCGCCAGGGGAACTTCCCTCCCGGAGGGGGAAATCATCATCATCATCATCATCATCATCATCACCAACAACTCTCCCATCTTGGGGAGGGCAATCTCCATGAACATCTTCAACATCACCATCTTATCTCAAACCCTAGTTCATCTCTTGTGTTCAATCTTGTTACCGGAACTATAGATTGGTGCTAGTGGGTGACTAGTAGTGTTGATTACATCTTGTAGTTGATTACTATATGGTTTATTTGGTGGAAGATTATATGTTCAGATCCAATATGCTATTTAATACCCCTCTGGTCTTGAGCATGATTATCATTTGTGATTAGTTACTTTTGTTCTTGAGGTCACGGGAGAAATCATGTTGCAAGTAATCATGTGAACTTGATATGTGTTCGATATTTTGATAGTATGTATATTGTGATTTTCTTAGTGGTGTCATCTGAACGTCGACTACATGACACTTCCCATATTTGGGCCTAAGGGAATGCATCGTGGAGTAGTTATTAGATGATGGGTTGCGAGAGTGACAGAAGCTTAAACCCTAGTTTATGCGCTATTCCGTAAGGGACCGATTGGATCCAAAAGTTTAATGCTATGGTTAGAATTTATTCTTAATACTTTCTCGTAGTTGCGGATGCTTGCAAGGGGGTTAATCATAAGTAGGAGGTTTGTTCAAGTAAGAACAGCACCTAAGCACCGGTCCACCCACATACCAAATTATCAAAGTAGCGAACACAAATCGAATCAACATGATGAAAGTGACTAGATGAAATTCCCCTGTACCCTCAAGTACGCTTTGCCTATTATAAGAAACTATTTTGGCATGTCCTTTACGTCAAAAGGATTGGGCTACCTTGCTGCACTTTTGCTACTATTATCGTTACTTGCTCGTTACAAATTATCTTGCTATCAAACTACTCTGTTACTTACAATTTTAGCACTTGCAGACATTACCTTGCTGAAAACCACTTGTCATTTACTTCTGCTCCTCGTTGGGTTCGACACTCTTACTTATCGGAAATAGCTACAATTGATCCCCTATACTTGTGGGTCATCAAGGCTATTTTCTGGCACCGTTGATGGGGAGTGAAGCGCCTTTGGTAAGTGGAATTTGGTAAGGAAACATTTATATAGTGTGCTGAAATTTACTGTCACTTGTTACTATGGAAAACAATCCTTTGAGGGGTTTGTTCGGGTATCTTCACCTCGACCAGAACCACAATTAGCTACCCCTCAACCTACTGCACCTACTGCATTGAATATGAAATTACTTCGGGTATGATAGAACAACTGCTAGCTAATCCTCATGCAGGAGATGGAACCGAACATCCTGATATGCACTTGATATATGTGGAACAAATTTGTGGATTGTTTAAGCTTGCAGGTCTACCCAGAGATGAAGTTATGAAGAAGGTTTTTCCTTTATCTTTGAAGGGAAAAGCATTGGCACGGTGTAGGCTATGTGATGATATTTGGTCTTGGAATTGGAATCGATTGAAATTGGTGTTCCACGAAAAAAATTATCCCATGCATCTAGTTCATCGTGATCGGAATTACATATATAATTTTTGGCCTCGTGAAAGAGAACGTATCGCTCTTGCTTGGGGGAGGCTTAAGTCAATGTTATATTCATGCCCCAATCATGAGCTCTCAAGAGAAATTATTATCCAGAATTTTTATGCTCGGTTTTCTCATAATGATCGATCCATGCTTGATACTTCTTGTGCTGGTTCTTTTATTAAGAAGACTATTGAATTCCGGTGGGATCTTTTGGAAAGAATTAAACGCAACTCTGAAGATTGGGAACTCGACGAAGGTAAAGAGTCAGGTATTAAGCTTAAGTATGATTGTGTTAAATCTTTTATGAATACCGATGCTTTTCAAAAGTTTAGCACTAAATTTGGACTTGACTCTGAGATAGTAGCCTCCTTTTGTGAATCATTTGCTACTCATGTTGATCTCCCTAAGGAGAAGTGGTTTAAATATCACCCACCTATTAAAGAAGAAATTAAGGAACCGGTACTAGCTAAAGAAGAAACTATACTTTACAATGTTGATCTAGTTGTTCCTGCTGCTTATATTGAGAAACCACCTTTTCCTGTTAGGATAAAGGAACATGCTAAAGTTTCAAATGTGGTCAACAAAAGTTATATTAGAACACCTAAACCTGATGAACAAATTAAAGTAGAACCTAGTGTTGCTATGGTTAAGGATCTCTTGGAAGAAAATGTAGATGGGCATGTTATTTACTTCTGTGAAGAAGCTGCTAGAATTGCCAAACCTGATAAAAAGGATAAACATAGACCTGTTGTTGGCATACCCGTTGTCTCAGTTAAAATAGGAGATCATTGTTATCATGGTTTATGTAAAATAGGTGCTAGCGTGAGTGCTATTCCTTATTCCTTAAATCAAGAAATTATGAATGACATAGCACCCGCAGAGATAGAAGACATAGATGTTACTATTAAACTTTCTAATAGAGATAGTATATCACCAATTGGGATTGTTAGAGATGTTGAAGTCTTGTGTGGGAAAATAAAATACCCTACTGATTTTCTTGTTCTTGGTTCCCCACAAGATGACTTTTGTCCCATTATCTTTGGTAGACCTTTCTTGAACACCATTAATGCTAAGATAGATTGTGAGAAACAAATTGTCGGTGTTAGTTTTGGTGATGAGTCTCATGAGTTTAATTTTTCCAAGTTTAGTAGAAAAGCTTCATGAAAAATAATTGCCTAGTAAGGATGAAATAATTGGTCTTGCTTCTATTGTTGTTCCTCCTAATGATCCACTCGAGCAATATTTGCTAGACCATGAAAATGATTTACATATGCATGAAAGAAATGAAATAGATACGATTTTGTTTGAACAACGTCCTCTTCTTAAACACAATTTGCCTTTTGAAACTCTAGGAGGTCCTCCTCCACCTAAGGGCTTGTTCGGTTAATCCTCTCCCCAAGAGGATTGGAGGGGATTGGCAAGGATTGGTTCGTATTTTGACTTATAAGAGGTTTAAATCCACCTCAAACCCCTTCAATCCACTTGGATTCGCACGCAACCGAACAAGGCCTAAAGGTGATCCTGTGTTTGAATTAAAACAATTTCCAGACACTTTGAAATATGCTTATCTTGATGAAAAGAAGATATATCCTATTATTATTAGTGCTAACCCTTCAGAACATGAAGAAGAAAGATTATTGAAAGTTCTAAGGAAGCACCGAGCTGCTATCGGATATACTCTTGATGATTTAAAGGGCATTAGTCCCACTCTATGTCAGCACAAGATTAATATGGAACCTGATGCTAAACCCGTTGTTGATCACCAACGTCGGTTAAATCCAAAGATGAAATAAGTGGTAAGAACGGAAATATTAAAACTTTTGGAAGCGGGTATAATCTATCCTATAGTTGATACTAGATGGGTAAGTCTTGTTCATTGTGTCCCTAAGAAAGGAGGTATTACTGTTGTTCCTAATGATAAGAATGAACTTATTCCACAAAGAATTGTTACATGCTATAGAATAGTAATTGATTTTAGAAAATTAAACAAAGCAACAAGAAAAGATCATTACCCTCTGCCTTTTATTGATCAGATGTTAGAAAGATTATCTAAGCACACACATTTTTGCTTCCTTGATGGATATTCTGGTTTTTCACAAATACATGTTTCTCAACCTGATCAAAAAAAGACCACTTTTACTTGTCCTTTTGGAACCTATGCTTATAGACGTATGCCTTTTGGTTTATGTAATGCACCTGCTACCTTTCAAAGATGTATGATGGCTATATTCTCTGACTTTTGTGAAAAGATTGTTGAGGTATTCATGGATGACTTTTCTATTTATGGGAAGTCTTTTGATGATTGTTTAAGCAATCTTGATCGAGTTTTGCAGAGATGTGAACAAACAAATCTTGTCTTGAATTGGGAGAAGTGCCACTTTTTGGTTAATGAAGGCATTGTCTTGGGTCATAAAATTTCTGAAAGAGGTATCGCAGTGGACCAAGCTAAGGTTGATGCAATTGAGAAAATGCTATGTCCTAAGGGCATAAAAGGTACTCGTAGTTTCCTAGGTCATGCTGGTTTCTATAGGAGGATTATCAAGGACTTTTCTAAAATTTCTAGGCCTCTTACTAATCTTTTGCAAAAGGATATTCCTTTTGTTTTTTATGATGATTGTCTTGAAGCCTTTGAAACACTCAAGAAAGCTTTAATCTCTGCACCTATTGTTCAACCACCTGATTGGAACTTGCCTTTTGAATTATGTGTGATGCTAGTGATTATGTTGTTGGTGTTGTTCTAGGACAAAGAGTTGATAAGAAATTGAATGTTATTCATTATGCTAGTAAAACTCTAGACAGTGCTCAAAGAAATTATGCTACAACTGAAAAAGAATTCTTAGCAGTGGTTTTTGCTTGTGATAAGTTTAGACCTTATATTGTTGATTCTAGAGTAACTGTTCACACAGACCATGCTGCTATTCAATATCTTATGGAGAAGAAAGATGCTAAACCTAGACTTATTCGTTGGGTTCTCTTGTTACAAGAATTTGATTTACATATCATTGGTAGAAAAGGAGCTGAGAACCCCGTACCTGATAACTTGTCTAGGCTTGAAAATGTTCTTGATGACCCACTACCTATTGATGATAGTTTTCCTGATGAGCAGTTAGCAGCAATAAATGTTGCTAATAGTAATCCTTGGTATGCTGACTATGCTAATTACATTGTTGCTAAATATTTACCACCTAGCTTTACTTACCAACAAAAGAAAAAATTCTTCTATGATTTAAGACATTACTTTTGGGATGACCCACATCTTTATAAAGGAGTAGATGGTATTATTAGTCGTTGTGTACCTGAGCATGAACAGGGACAAATCCTACGGAAATGTCACTCCGAACCTTATGGAGGGCATCATGCTGGAGACAGAACTGCTCACAAGGTATTGCAATCTGGATTTTATTGGCCTACTCTCTTTAAGGATGCTCGTAAGTATGTCTCATCTTGTGATGAATCTCAAAGAATAGGTAATATCGGTAAGCGTCAAGAAATGCCTATGAATTATTCACTTGCGGTTGAACCATTTGATGTTTGGGGATTTGATTACATGGGACCTTTTCCTTCTTCTAATGGGTATACACACATTTTGGTTGTTGTTGATTATGTTACTAAATGGGTAGAAGCTATTCCAACTAGTAGTGCTGATCACAACACCTCTATTAAAATGCTCAAGGAAGTTATTTTCCCAAGGTTTGGAGTCCCTAGATATTTAATGACTGATGGTGGTTCACACTTGATTCATGGTGCTTTTCGTAAGATGCTTGCTAAGTATGATGTTAACCATAGAATTGCATCACCTTATCATCCTCAGTCTAGTGGTCAAGTTGAGCTTAGCAATAGAGAAATAAATTAATTTTGCAAAAGACTGTTAATAGGTCCAGGAAGAATTGGTCTAAGAAATTAGATGATGCACTTTGGGCTCATAGAACAGCTTATAAAAATCCTATGGGTATGTCTCCTTATAAAATGGTTTATGGAAAAGCTTGTCATTTACCTCTTGAGTTAGAACATAAAGCATATTGGGCAGTTAAAAACTTAACTATGACTTCAAACTTGCTGGTGAAAAGAGGCTATTTGATATAAGCTCATTAGATGAATGGAGAACCCAAGCTTATGAAAATGCAAAGTTATTCAAAGAAAAAGTTAAAAGGTGGCATGACAAAAGAATTCAAAAACGTGGGTTTAAAGTCAGAGAGTATGTTCTTTTGTACAACTCTCGTTTCAGATTCTTTGCAGGCAAACTCCTTCAAAATGGTAAGGCCCCTATGTCGTCGAGGAGGTTTACCGGTCTGGAGCCATCAAAATAAATAATTTCGAAGGCACTAACCCGAAGGTTGTCAACGGGCAACGAATAAAACATTATATCTCAGGTACGCCTATTAATGTTGAAAGCAATATTGTCCAAACTTTGATATCGGAAGAACACATAAAAGAGTCCTTCCGGAACACTCCAGAATCGTCAAAATAAGGAGGTACATAGTGCGGTAAGTAAACAGACTCCGAAAAATCTGCAAAAATATTTTTTGTCAGTTTTGGAATAATTTAGAATTTTGGGAATAAATAAACTCCCAGGAAGCGTCCCCTGGTGGGGCACCTTCCGGACTCTGTTTTTCTTCCGTTTACTTGTCCTCCAAGATAGAAAAATCTATATATACTTCCCGAACCTGTTAACCACCGTATCGCGGAGAAAATCCTGTGTTCTCTTTTCTTGATGTTTTCTGTCAGATCCCATCTACAATGGCCTCTACAGGTTCCTCCAAGGACAAGATTTCTTCTTCATCACCACCATCACCTTCTTCACCACCAAAGGAGAATTGAGTATCGGGTATGGGCACTCCCCTTGGCTTCCGCCAAGCTTGGGGGAGGTGCCCCGGTATTGTATCATCCCACTATCTTACTTATCTTAGTTCAATCTTTTGCTTAGATGAATAAAGTTTAGTTCGATCTTTTCTTCTTTGAGAGTTTGCTTAGTGATCTATCATTCTTATCATGTGCAAGTTATATAATAAAGTTAGTTCGAGTTTTTACTTTCTTTACTTTCATGTTGCAAATAAAGAAAATAAAAAGAGAAAGAAAGGAAACAAAAGAAAGGAAATAATTCAATAAGATCATATACTAATCCTATGGTAAGGTGCTAGCACCACATAAGGAAAAGTATAAGTAAGAAAATTATATTAGAGATTGACAAACATAACATTGGTCAGTGATGCAACCCATGAAAGAATTAATAAGGCAAGGGAAGATTCACATATAAATACACTATCCTAGAAATCTTCTGTGATTGTGAGCCCTCATCAAAATATTATATGCCAAAATTGTTGACGTTGGACAAGGAAGACAACGTAATGGTTTATGTTTGTTTATATTCACATAGAAGTCATATTGTCATAGATCCTTTAACATGTGGTGCTTGCCCCTATCTTTGCTAGCCAAAAATTCCGCACTAAGTAGAGATACTACTTGTGCATCCAAAAACCCTTAAACCCAAATCTTTTTCGAGTGTCCACCATACCTACCTAGGGATTGAACAAGATCCCTCAAGTAAGTTGTCATCGGTGCAAAAAGGCAATAAAAATTGCTTCTAAATATGTGAGATCATTTAGTGTAAGAGAAAATTGAGCGTTGTATGAACTTGGATGACAAAGAATAAAAGCGACAGACTGCATAATAAAGGTTGTCATCTTAAGGGGCAATACAACATGACGTTCTCTTGCACTAAGGGATTGAGCATGCAAACAAATAAGCGCATGGCAACCTCTGCTTCCCTCTGCGAAGGGACTATCCTTTACTTTTATGCAAAGAGTCAAAGTTTTCCTTCTATTCCTTTTTATTTTCTCTTTTGGCAAGCATCATGTGGTAAGGAAAGATCTAGGCACATATGTCCACACTAGTACAAAACAGGGCTTTCGTCACAGGGCAATTTTCACATTAGTCCCGGTTCAGTCACGAACCGGGACTAATGTGAGCATTGGTCCCGGTTCGTGCGGCTAAGGCATTAGTCCCGGTTCACCTGGGCCCTTTAGTCCCGGTTGGTGCCACGAACCGGGACTAAAGGGTGCGATGCCCATTAGTACCGGTTGGTGGCACCAACCGGGACTAAAGGTCTAACCTTTAGTACCGGTTGGTGTCACCAACCGGTACTAATGGGCTTTGAGCCAT